>NC_089591.1:34796823-35096823 GCF_019320115.1 Miscanthus floridulus
TATTCTTTTATCTTTCTTTTCTCTTTTATCCTTTGAGGAATGCCCATATGTGTGTTCACTATCTTGAAATCACCATTTTTACCCCTGCTATAAACATTGGTGTACACGCAAGCATTATTATTCAAGTTCATATCCATACTAGACTCTTAATCAAATGCCTTCCTTCGGGAAAATATAAATAATGATACCCTGAATACTTCCGGGTGAAATGCTACAATAATAGCTCCATGTGCATGCGTATATGTAACATCCTAAAATTTGCATTCTTTTAAAATTAGTAAATATGATTTATTTAAGCAAATGTGTGTGCATTAAAAGACAGGGAAATAATAAATTTTGTGGAATTAAAATTTAAAAATAAGTTTAGAAACTTTTGATGCATACATGCTGCTGCATATCATTTTGTGAATGCTTGGAATTTGTTAAAGATTTCAAAAGGAATTGAAAGTTGAATTTAAAAAGGGTTTTGGAAAATAGAAGAAATAGAAAAGGAAAGAATCATTTTTCCTCTCCTTTCTTGAAATCGGCCCGCTGGCCCCCTCTCCCCTTTCCCTGCTCGGCCCGGCACCACAGCCCAGCTCTCCCCTTTCCCCGCCCCGCGGCCCAGCACCCCACCAACCACTGGCCCAGCCGCGCGCCTCGGCCGCTCGGCCCAGCAGCCGCGCCAGCCCAGCAAGCCGCTCCAGGCAACCGTCGCCCACACTCCCACGTGCCCCATCGCTGACGCCCGGGCCTCGCTTGTCGGCGTAGCCTTCTTCCCCGCGTGGCTCGGAACTGCTCGAGCCCGGCCTGGCCGCAATTGCCGCCCACGATTGGCGTCGTGGGAGCGCCCCTCTCGCGCCCTGGCCGCTTCAAATAGCAGCCGAGCCTTTCCCCACGCACCCTGCTGCTCCCCGCTCTCGTATTTGCTCTCGCCAAGCACCGAGGAAGCCGCAACCGCCGCAGCCAAAGGTCGCCGGGATCCGCCATCTTCTCCCTCGCACGGACCGTCGCCGCCATGCTTTGCCGTCCTCCTTCTTCCCCGTGGTGAGAACCCCCGGCCACCCTCTATCTCCCGGTACCTCTATTTTCTTTTTTCTTGGTTTCTTGAGCTCTAGCCATGAGCTCCGCAGGCCGTCACCGCCGGCCATGGCGGCTACCGCGCTAGCCGCCATTCCCGGCCGCCATAACGGCATGGCCGAGACCCCCTTCCTCCCCCGCATCCCCTGGTGCGCTCGGATTTCCGTTTGGTGAACCCTAGCCCCTAACCGCGCGCGACCGAGACCTCCACGCCGCCGGTAATGGCGCCTCACCGCCGGCGTCACTGTGGCCAGCCAGATTTCTCCTCTCTCCCTCCCCAGGTCTAATCTGAGCCCTCCATCCATGATCCGACGGCCGAGATCAGCCGATACCCCTTCGCTTGGCTGTTTTGCAAAAGAGACCCTAGACTTTTCTAAGTCCTAACCCGCAGTCCAAGGCGTAGTTCCCCGAATGCGCAATCTCGTTTGGAAAGCGTAAACTTCACGGTTTAAGTCAAAAATACGTTTTCAGTATTTACAGAAATGCCATTCGAACTGTTTTGCTCATAAAATTGTCGTTTTAGCTCCGAATTGATCCATTCAAATCGCGTTAACTTCATAATTTCATAAGCTACATGTTGGAACTATTGTTAGTCAAGTTTGGAACTTTTTAATTTCATGACTAGATTTAATTCAATATATGGCTATAGGAAAACCCGTTTAAATCATAACCTTCGCATTTTAGCTTTGTTTTTCGTGAACTTCGCGTTGACGTGATCGTAGCGAGACGTAGATTATGTTTATAAACATTTTATCTTGTTTTCAATACTATTGGTGTACTGTTCTAATGATAGGAATGTTTGCTTTGCATGAATGCTTTTAGAATGTTGTATGTTGCTGTGTTGGTCGCGTTCAGACGGTGAGGAAAACGTAGGAGACCAAGAACTCTTCGACGACCAGCAGGACCAGCACGAGTTTGTGAACCAAGGCAAGTATAGCATGGGCCTTCCTTGATGACCTATTTCACTTTAATCAATTACTCATTTGCATGTGTCTAATTTTGATACCCGTAAGGACAACCTAGTGATTGTTTATCCTGTTCCTTGTCTCCTATGGGTTAAATGCATATGGGTAGATTGCTAGTGCTCTAACTGAACTTGATATACATGTTGATGAATGATACTATGGAACAAAGTGAGTAACATGATTTATAACAACTGTTCCATAGGGCGAAAGTGCAAATGACTTTTGTTCATGTTGCTCCCGGCCCTCCATAAGGACTTATCTGTCGGCAAAAGCTGGGATTGACAGTGCAACCGGGAGAGTCATATGGCTCTGTCTTTTGCTCAGTAATAGGATCTTTCCTAGCTAGTTAGAGGTTACCTTTTTGGCACAAATGGGGCTTGCCACATTGGGTATAGGGCTGCCTCTGTTCCTATGAGTATAGCCACGATGGATATGTGCCATAGGAAAGGGGGATTCCTACATCTGCCTGCCAAGGAAACCTAGCGGCCCTAACTTGTTAGGGAAACCTATGAAATGGCTTCATAGTGTACCCTGCCTGCTCACCTTGGTCGTGACATGGGAGTAATTAACCCGGGCATATGGGGATCACGACTCGCGGTGAATGTGCACCACCTCTGCAGAGGGTAACAAACTGTTATAACAGCCATGCTCATGGTTACGAGCGGCCCGGAAAACTCATAGAATAACTGAATACTTGTTGTTGATCATTTAAGTTGTTCTATGATGATATATGGTACACTTGACACTGATATATGTTCTTATGGGATTAAATGGGAGCTTAAGCTTAATTTGATAATATCTGATAATAAAAGTTTGACTTACTAAAAATGCTAACTGCAGTAAACCAGTGTCAACCTTTTGAGCTTCATAACCCCATGTTAGTTTGCTAAGTACGGGATGTACTTACACTTGTTTATTTTCTTTATTTGGAATAAAAATCCCGGATGGGTAACAGATGACAATGGGTATGAGGATTTCCCGAAGGATTTTTAGGCTTGTGGTCAACCAGTTGACCTTCCCTGTGATGGTGTTCCACGAGAGTTTATTATCTTTTATTTTCTGCTGTGTGATGTAAGACTAAGTTGTATTATGGATCTGATGTAAGAGACATCGTGATGATACTTTATATGATTTGTCGACTTGTGTGTGTGACTATTTCCTGGGCACACATGAGTATTGTGCATTCAATTTTATCCTTAAAATTGGGTGTGACAAATTGGTATCAGAGCCGTGTTGACTGTAGGACGCAAGCCTAGTTAGAAAAAGGTCATTTTAGCATCTTTGGTCCTCTGGCTTCTTGCTTACTGTCTTATTCTTGTTATTTTATTAAAACATTTATGCTTTTCATACCTTAATCTATTATTTAAAATTGTTGATTCTAATTCTATCTCACTTTAAATCTATAGATGTCTCATAATCCGAAGACTGCTCGACTCAGCACCGTCGGCTATCGTGCCATGTTCACCCCGCGTGCCCCACCGGCGGAGAGGGAGATTGTGATCATCTCCGACGATGAGGAGATGGCTACACCAACGCCTACACCTACTCCTACACCAGTCGCCGTGCCCGTCTATCCTGTTGTAGCTACACCTGAGGAGTCGACGGCTACTTTCCCTACACCTGCACCCTCCCCAGCTGCCCCCGTGGAGGATGAGGAGATTGGCTGGAAGTGCAAGTACTACTTCAAGCCAGCTCCAGAGACAGCCTACTACCACACTCTCCTCACCCACGTGCTGGATGACTACTACCCCGACTTGCATGCCTCCATCAGCTACCACTGCGCCGAGTACCAGCATCCATTGGAGGCTACCTTCTAGAAGGTAGAGCTGGTGGTCACCGCTTGGAACGATATCAACAATGGACATGAGGTGGAGACTGTCCACTGTGCCCCTGCCAGGAGAGCCCATGCTTTGGATGGCATGGAGGATGCAGCACAGAATGCCTACATCCATTACCATGGTCGTTGCTTTGAGGCCATGAGGGAGGATCGCTTCAGGTTCCTTCCTTGAAATGATCATGAGGGTGTTTGGCAGGTTTTGGCTCCACTAGAGAATGACCCAACTCTGGAAGCAACGGTGCAGCATGTCCACGCTATGCAGGGAGTGGATGATGAAGTCAAAGGACAACTGCGTGCATCTCAGAGGGCGCAGAGACGTCTTCAGAAACAAGTGGATGAACTTCGAGCACAACTTGGACAGCCTTCCATCTACAAGAAGAAGCGCCGGTCCTTCACCATGATTGACACTGCTCCATAGGTGTTAGGTGCCTTGATCTAGATTACTACGTCGTTAGTTCGTGTTCTTATTTAGTCTTGTTGATCTTGTGAACTTGGTTGATTAGATGTTTAATTTGTGAACTTGGTTGATTTGGTATTTTGCTTGATTGCTGGAAGTTTGTGGGCATGTCCACAACTTCCTTAGATTGGAACTTTTAGTTAGAATGAAATCTTAATGTAGATGTTTCGCTTTATCTTGTCTCTGCTGTGCTGATTTCTAGAGCAGCCTGTGTTCTTTATCTGGTATCTCGAAATTTGGGATGATAAAAATTCTGAACTTTTTGTGGAGATAACTAGACCTCTGTATCTTTCAAGTGTCTCTGGAATCACATCAATAGCTGTTCAGATTTGGGAGATCTAGCTGTCACAAGTTGATGTTCCTGCACTGTCTGGAACTCAGAACAGTTTCGGTTTAGCTCTATTTTTGACTATGTGTGAGTCCGAATCTGTAAAAGTGGTCTAAATGAAAGTTGTAGCTGATGTCCTAACGTTTCTAACAAATCTTGGTGCACCTCTGTTGGATCTCTGAAACTCGAGTTATAACAGTTTTACTGAACTGCTGAATTTGAATCTTGTCCAGAAAATTCTCAGCATTGTGTCTTATCTTTTATAAACTCTCTATAATTGGAAAAATCTCTAAATTTTGCACATTTGTTGGAAAACAGATGGCCGCAAGAGGAGGAAGAGGCAGAGGCCGTGGTCGTGGGCATGATGCTCTCATAAATCCACCACCACCGCCACCTGTGACCATGAAACAGATATTGAGAATGCAAGCGCAGCTGATGCAAGCTATGATGCAGCGCTTGGACAATGAACCTGCAAGAGGGCCACCGCCTGTTCAGGTCAGAGATAAGCGTGGAGAGTTTATGAAAGGTCGTCCACTGGTGTTCACCCATGCCTCAGACCCTATGGAGGTAGATGATTGGTTGCGTGCTGTGGAGAAACAACTAAACATAGCATAATGCAACGACCTTGAGAAGGTGTTGTATGCTTCCGGGCAACTCCAAGGAGCTGCTCAGGATTGGTGGGAATCATTCCAGTTTGGACGTCCCAACAATGCTCCTGCAATCACTTGGCAGGAATTTAAGGACAGTTTCCGGTCATACCATATTCCTGATGGACTAGTGGAACTGAAGCAGGAAGAATTTAGATCTCTCAAGCAAGGATCAATGACTGTGGCGGAGTATCGAGACAAGTTCGCACAACTATCATGCTACACTCCTAATGATGTAGCAGATGACAAGGATAAGCAACGCCATTTCCTCAAGGGACTCTATGATGGACTACAGCTCTAGCTGATGTCTAATACTTACCCTAACTTCCAGTCTTTGGTGAATCGCGCAATCGTGATTGATGATAAGCGCAAGGAGATGGAAGCTAAGAAGAGAAGGCTCCAAGGGCAAGCTTCTAGAAGCAACACTCGCCCACGTGCTTATCCCCAGTAAGGTTTCCAGTAGAGGAATCAAGGACCAACTCACCAGGGAAACCGTGGTCAGTATCCTCAGCAGAACCAGTTCCAGCAACGCCCTCAGTATCAACAACAGTTTGGAAATCAGCGCCCCCCGCAATAGACCAGCAATCCTGCAACACGCTAGGGAGTGCCTAGCAATGCTCCGGTGAAGAGTGGTGCACCCAACAATCCCAATGCCTGCTACCGATGCGGAGAAGTAGGTCACTATGCTCATTAGTGTCCTAAGAAGCAGAACCAACAAGCACCTCAGAACCAGACCAGCAATTAGAAGTTCAATGCCTGACCACCTCTCACAACGAAGGTGAACTATGTGTCATCTGATGTAGCTCAGGAGACACCTGAGGTCATGCTAGGTACGTTCAGCGTCAACTCTATTTCTGCTACCGTACTTTTTGATTCTGGTGCTTTGCATTCTTTTATCTCCCAAACTTTTGTTAGAATGCATAGCATACCTTTGTGTGCCATGAAAAACCCCATACTAGTGAATTCCCCGGGAGGTAGTATGCCCGCTTCTTATTGGAGCCCCTCAACTAGCATTTCCTTAGGGGGGTAGACTTCAAAGTGAAGCCTATTGTGTTAAGAACAGCGGGGATTGATCTTATCCTGGGAATGGATTGGATGAAACAACACCGGGCAGTGATTCAGTGTCAGGAGAAATCTGTGGTTGTGACATCACTCAATGGAGATAGAATCTATGTAGAAGTCATAGTGCAAGCTCAGCCTACAGCCACAGTGAACCAGCTAGATGGTGAAGTCA
This sequence comes from Miscanthus floridulus, assembly GCF_019320115.1. Lineage (NCBI taxonomy): Eukaryota > Viridiplantae > Streptophyta > Magnoliopsida > Poales > Poaceae > Miscanthus > Miscanthus floridulus. The sequence goes on from NC_089591.1 coordinate 34,803,351, forward strand.
ATGAACAAGATCGTGTCATGGAGGAGTTCTCGGATGTCTTCCCCAATGACTTGCCAGGTATGCCACCTGACCGAGACATTGAATTCATTATCGAATTATTACCTGGAACTACACCAATAGCTAAATGTCCATATAGAATGGGAGTTAATGAATTAGAAGAGCTTAAGAAACAACTAAAAGAGTTGCAAGAAAAAGGTTTCATATGCCCCAGTTCTTCCCCATGGGGGGCACCTATGATCTTCGTGGATAAGAAGGATGGTAGTCAATGGATGTGTGTGGATTACCGCTCACTTAATGAGGTTACCATCAAGAATAAATACCCTTTGCCTAGGATTGATGATTTGTTTGATCAATTGAGAGGAGCTCATGTGTTCTCCAAGATTGATCTCCGATCTAGTTATCATCAGCTTAAGATTCAGAACTCGGACATACCCAAGACAGCATTCACTACACGGTATGGATTATATGAGTACACCGTTATGTCTTTTGGATTGACCAATGCACCTGCATACTTCATGTATCTGATGAATAAGGTGTTCATGGAGTTTCTGGATAAATTTGTGGTAGTATTCATAGATGACATACTAATATTCTCTAAGACTGAAGAAGAACATGCAGAACACATAAGGTTGGTCTTGCAAAAGCTTAGAGAACATAAGTTGTACGCTAAGCGGAGCAAGTGTGAGTTTTGGTTAAAGGAAGTCTCTTTTCTGGGTCATGTAGTCTCCAATGGTGGAATAGCAGTGGATCCAGGCAAAGTGCAAGATGTACTGAATTGGAAACCACCAACTACTATAAGTGAGATTTGTAGCTTTTTGGGATTAGCTGGATATTACCGAAGGTTCATTGAAGGTTTTTCCAAGCTTGCCAAGCCTATGACAGCTTTGTTGGAAAAGAATGCTAAGTATGTATGGTCGGATAAATGTCAGGCAAACTTTGAAGAGCTAAAGAAGAGATTGACTACAGCTCCAGTATTAATCTTGCCCGATTTAAGCAAGAACTTCTCTATATATTGTGATGCATCCCGTTTGGGTCTTGGATGTGTGCTTATGCAAGAAGGAAGAGTGGTTGCATATGCATCTAGACAACTAAGGAATCATGAGTTGAATTATCCTACTCATGACTTGGAATTGGCAGTTGTGGTTCATGCTTTAAAGATCTAGAGACATTATCTGATTGGACATAAGAGTGATATCTATACTGATCATAAGAGTTTGAAGTATATCTTCACCCAATCAGATCTGAATCTGAGACAACGTCGTTGGTTGGAATTGATCAAAGACTATGATTTGGAAGTGCATTATCACCCGGGAAAGGCAAATGTCTTAGCTGATGCACTTAGCAAAAAGAGCTATGCCAATGGACTTCAGATAACATCTATGTCAGCAGAGTTGTGTGCTGAAATGGAGTATCTCAACTTGAGCCTGGTCACTAATGCAATGGAATTAGTGATAGAGCCTACATTGGAGCAGGAGATACACAAAGGTCAATTAGAGGATGAAAAACTTAAAGAGATAGCAGAGAATGTAGTGCTTGGAAAGGCACCCGGATTCAGAATGGATGAGAATGGTAGTCTTTGGTTCAGGAAAAGGATATGTGTACCTGAAGTGAAAGCTATCCGTGATGCAATTCTGCAAGAGGCCCATGAGTCTGCTTATTCTATACATCCCAGAAGTACCAAGATGTACTTGGATCTCAAGGAGAAGTATTGGTGGTATGGTTTGAAGAGAGATGTGGTAGAATATGTGGCTTTGTGTGACACTTGTCAAAGAGTGAAAGCTGAGCATCAAAGACCTGCAGGGTTACTACAACCAATGAAGATTCCTGAATGGAAATGGGAAGAAGTTGGTATGGATTTTATTGTAGGATTACCCCGCACTCAAAGAGGTTATGATTCAATATGGGTAATAGTGGATTGACTCACCAAGGTTGCTCACTTTTTACTAGTCAAGACTGCCTATAATGGTGCAAGATTAGCAGAGTTGTACATGGAAAGAATAGTGTGCTTACATGGTGTTCCCAAGAAAATTGTGTCGGACGGAGGCACCCAATTTACATCGTAATTCTGGCATAAAGTGCATAGGTCTTTGGGGACAAAGTTGAATTTCAGTTCTGCTTACCACCCGCAAACTGATGGACAGACTGAAAGGATCAACCAGATTTTGGAAGATATGTTGAGAGCATGTGCACTTCAGTATGGTGATAGTTGGGATAAGAGTCTGCCTTACGCAGAGTTCTCATACAACAACAGTTATCAGAAGAGCCTCAAGATGGCACCTTTCGAGGCGTTGTATGGATGTAAGTGTAGAACGCCTTTGTTCTGGAATCAGACTAGAGAAACTCAAGTGTTTGGTCCTGATGTCTTTAGAGACGCGGAAGAACAAGTGAGAATGATTAGAGACAATTTGAGAGTAGCTCAGTCCCGACAGAAGAGTTACGCTGATATCCACAGAAGAGAGCTAACTTTCAAGATTGGTGATTATGTGTACTTGAAAGTGTCACCAATGAGAAGTGTGAGAAGATTCAATATGAAGGGAAAGTTAGCACCAAGGTATATAGGACCTTTTAAGATCCTAGAGAGATGTGGAGAAGTAGCTTATCAGTTGGAACTGCCTAAGAGCTTGTCCGGTGTGCATGACGTGTTCCATGTTTCCCAGTTGAAAAAGTGTCTGAGGGTACCAGAAGAACAAATTCCTTTGGAAGAACTTGCTATCAAGGAAGATCTTACCTATGAAGAGTATCCGATAAATATCTTGGAAACTGCCGAAAGAGTTATGAGAAGCCGAACAGTAAAGATGTGCAAGGTGCAGTGGAATCGTGATACAGAGGATGAGGCTACTTAGGAAAGAGAAGAGGATCTGAGAAAGACTTATCCCCAACTGTTTGAGTAAGCAATCACCCGAATCTCGAGGACAAGATTCATCTTAAGGGGGGTAGAATTGTAACATCCTAAAATTTGCATTCTTTTAAAATTAGTAATTATGATTTATTTAAGCAAATGTGTGTGCATTAAAAGATAGCGAAATAATAAATTTTGTGGAATTAAAATTTAAAAATAAGTTTAGAAACTTTAGATGCATACATGCTGCTGCATATCATTTTGTGAATGCTTGGAATTTGTTAAAGATTTCAAAAGGAATTGAAAGTTGAATTTAAAAAGGGTTTTGGAAAATAGAAGAAATAGAAAAGGAAAGAATCATTTTCCTCTCCTTTCTTGAAATTGGCCCGTTGGCCCCCTCTCCCCTTTCCCCGCTCGGCCCGGCACCGCAGCCCAGCTCTCCCCTTTCCCTGCCCCGCGGCCTAGCACCCCGCCAACCGCTGGCCCAGCCGCGCGCCTCGGCCGCTCGGCCCAGCAGCCACTCTAGCCCAGCAAGCCGCGCCAGGCAACCGTCGCCCACGCTCCCCCGTGCCCTGCCGCTGACGCCCGGGCCCCGCTTGTCGGCGCAACCTTCTTCCCCGCGTGGCTTAGAACTGCTCGATCCTGGCCTGGCCGCAACTGCCGCCCACGATTGGCGTCGTGGGAGCGCCCCTCTCGCGCCCCGGCCGCTTCAAATAGCAGCCGAGCCTTTCCCAGCACACCCTGCTGCTCCCTGCTCTTGTATTCATGCTCGCCAAGCACCGAGGAAGCCGCAACCGCTGCAGCCAAAGGTCGCCGGGATCCGCCATCTTCTCCCTCGCATGGACCGTCGCTGCCGTGCTTCGCCGTCCTCCTTCTTCCCCGCGGTGAGAACCCCCGGCCTCCCTCTATCTCCCGGTACCTCTATTTTCTTTTTTCTTGGTTTCTTGAGCTCTGGCCACGAGCTCTGCAGGCTATCACCACCGGGCATGGTGGCCACCGCACTAGCCGCCGTTCCCGGCCACCGTAACGGCTTGGCCGAGACCCCCATCCTCCCCCGCGTCCCCCGGTGCGCTCGGATTTCCATTTGGTGAACCCTAGCCCCTAACCGCGTGCGACCGAGACCTCCACGCCGCCGGCAATGGCGCCTCACCGTCGGCGTCACTATGGCCGTCCGGATTTCTCCACTCTCCCTCCCCAGGTCTAATCCAAGCCCTCCATCCATGATCCGACGGCCGAGATCAGCCGATACCCCTTCGCTTGGCTGTTTTGCAAAAGAGACCCTAGACTTTTCTAAGTCCTAACCCGCAGTCCAAGGCGTAGTTCCCCGAATGCGCAATCTCGTTTGGAAAGCGTAAACTTCACGGTTTAAGTCAAAAATACGTTTTCAGTATTTACAGAAATGCCATTCGAACTGTTTTGCTCATAAAATTGTCGTTTTAGCTCCGAATTGATCCATTCAAATCACGTTAACTTCATAATTTCATAAGCTACATGTTGGAACTACTGTTAGTCAAGTTTGGAACTTTTTAGTTTCATGATTAGGTTTAATTCAATATATGGCTATAGGAAAACCCGTTTAAATCATAACTTTCGCATTTTAGCGTTGGAACTACTGTTGGTCGCGTTCAGACGGTGAGGAAAACATTGGAGACCAAGAACTCTTCGATGACCAGCAAGACCAGCACGAGTTTGTGAACCAAGGCAAGTATAGCATGGGCCTTCCTTGATGTCCTATTTCACTTTAATCAATTACTCATTTGCATGTGTCTAATTTTGATACCCGTAAGGACAACCTAGTGATTGTTTATCATGTTCCTTGTCTCCTATGGGTTAAATGCATATGGGTAGATTGCTAGTGCTCTAACTGAACTTGATATACATGTTGATGAATGATACTATGGAACAAAGTGAGTAACATGATTTATAACAACTGTTCCATAGGGTGAAAGTGCAAATGACCTTTGTTCATGTTGCTCCCGGCCCTCCATAAGGACTTATCTGTCGGCAAAAGCTAGGACTGACAGTGCAACTGGGAGAGTCATATGGCTCTGACTTTAGCTCAGTAATAGGATCTTTCCTAGCTAGTTAGAGGTTACCTTTTTGGCGCAAATGGGGCTTGCCACGTTGGGTATAGGGCTGCCTCTGTTCCTATGAGTATAGCCGCAATGGATATGTGCCATAGGAAAGGGGGGGTTCCTACATCTGCCTGCCAAGGAAACCTAGTGGCCCTAACTTGTTAGGGAAACCTATGAAATGGCTTCATAGTGTTCCCTGCCCGCTCACCTTGGTAGTGACATGGGAGTAATTAACCCAGGCATATGGGGATCACGACTCGCGGTGAATGTGCACCACCTCTACAGAGGGTAACAAACTGTTATAACAGCCGTGCTCACGGTTACGAGCGGCCCGGAAAACTCACAGAATAACTGAATACTTGTTGTTGATCATTTAAGTTGTTCTATGATGATATATGGTACACTTGACACTGATATATGTTCTTATGGGATTAAATGGGAGCTTAAGCTTAATTTGATAATATCTGATAATAAAAGTTTGACTTACTAAAAATGCTAACTGCAGTAAACCAGTGTCAACCTTTTGAGGTTCATAACCCCATGTTAGCTTGCTAAGTACGGGATGTACTTACACTTGTTTATTTTCTTTATTTGGAATAAAAATCCCGGATGGGTAACAGATGACAACGGGTACGAGGATTTCCCGGAGGATTTTTAGGCTTGTGGTCAACCAGTTGACCTTCCCTATGATGGTGTTCCATGAGAGTTTATTATCTTTTATTTTCCGTTGTATGATGTAAGACTAAGTTGTATTATGGATCTGATGTAAGAGACACCGTGATGATACTTTATATGATTTGTCGACTTGTGTGTGTGACTGTTTCCTGGGCACACATGAGTATTGTGCATTCAATTTTATCCTTAAAATTGGGTGTCACAGTATAAATATCTAAAATTGTTAAGGAACTATCAAGGCTATCACTTAGTGGCATTGCTAATCATTAGTGATGATGCTAAGAAATACCAACAAGCATTTCTAGTGCCGTTGCCAGGGATGGATTCTAACTCCACACTTGGTGATTGCGTTTAGAAATGCCAACAGCCACTGGCCAAATCCTTAGCTCTCTAGCTATGCCCGTGGCTAGAGAGCAATCCTTGAGGATGTAAAAGAACCGTCCAATTTATAAGAGCTCAAGTATAATAGCAATCACCGAAGCGATCAAACCATCATACTTGAGCCCATATAAACTCGGTAGTCCGATGAAATCATGAAGGACCTCAAACCAACCAACATACAAACCAAGATCGTACATGATTCAACACAAGTCACATGTTACATCATAGTTCACAAATGGTTCACAAGTATCTCACATACATCAAAGTTCACATAGTTATTACAAACCAAGTTCAAATAGCAGAAGCAAAGTAGTTTGACATCAATATCACACTTAGTTCAAATACATGCCAGTACCATGGTCATTTCCAGCAAAAGCATAATAGAGAGGATAACTTAGGAGTACCATGCCCCATGGTTTAGTCCTCATCCATGATAGGATGAAGGTAGTTCTGACAGTACCCATGATATATCATATCATCTGCAACAAGAGGGAATAAACCTTGAGTACGAGAATGTACTCAGCTAGACTTACCCATCGTAAACCAAAAATAATATGACACCAAGGAGTATGCAAAGCTTTATCGGTCGAGTTAGCTTGACAACATTTTGCATAAAAGCATAAGTAACATAACTTGGAGATTTAATATCTTTAGCATCAAATTGACTATCTATTCAATTAAGCTTCTCTAGATTAGCGCATGTACTAGAGCAATCATTTGATTAAACTAACAAGCATTAGTAACCATATCCGGTGTATTAATTTGAGCATCATCATAACCATCAAGTTCCATCAATTAATGCAACGTTGCTGCTGCTCAGTAAAGTTCTCACTATCTGGGAGAGACAACGACTCAAATTGATTCCAACCAGCTAGGGAGTTATTCCTAACACAAACCCATACTTCCCCCGTCAGGGTCGCATCGAGTCACCTTTGGTACAATTCAGGTACAGTTGCGGGTCCGATCAGCGCCGCACCCTTAGGGATACTACTAGTCTGCTAGGAAGTTCAGGCCTAGCCTGCCCTTGGACTCATGCCACTGGCTTCCTGTACATCCTTACTTCCTCTAGTGTGTGCACTTTCACTTACCGGGTCCCGGCCTGAGTTGAGCTACTTAGCTACGCGGTTGGAATGACTTACCGGCCAACTAAGTGCTAGCAATGTTTTCCTAAATGGTAAATGGTAGACAGTCGGTGAGGTCTCGTGTAGTGTTGAGACCATGTACACGGTTTTACATGGATTACTCGTTTTTACTTTATTTGTAAAAATAACTATAATAACCTGTGTATATATTCCTATAACATAGATAATATAGAATTACACAACAACAGTTAGTCCAATAATATAGAATTAAGAACCTAGGTGCTAGACCTAATAGCCTAAGTGCCTAATAAGTAATAAAATACTCCCTCCATCCCAAAATAAGTGCACATCTCGCTTATCGAGGAGTCAAACTCTTTTAAGTTTGACTAAGTATGTAGAAAGTAATATTAATATTTGTATATTCAAATAATTTTATTATGAAAGTATATTCCACAACTAATCTAATGGTACTTATTACACATCATAAACAATGGTAATATTTTGAAAATATCAGTGTTCGCCTACACGGCCGTGTAGACCGATTACACGGCCGTTTTTTACCGTTTACACGGGGTCACCGTGTAACCTACTGTTTATGGCCTAAACTACACGTTAGGCTACCGACTAGTGATTACACGCCGAGTAATTGGTCTACACGGCCGTGTAGGCGAACACTGAGTGCTAGGCATGTGTTCAACATGACATGAGGATGTACAGTGAATTGGTCCTTAACTGACATAGACAGGGATAAATAGGCACCAAGACCTCCACGCCTAGTTGCTTCTCTATCACAATCCTACCCGGTTTCCTTTTTATTCATCAACATATGGTTATTTCCACGATAGCAATTATAGCCCACCGTGATTAGATATCTACCTATATCTTGCAGGTGACAGGAAATCACCCGACTTCTACCGGACTAAGCATGGCTAAGCATATATTCGATCCTGGACCTACAAATGATTCAAGATATATTTGTCTAGACAAGAAAAGTATATGCAGCAAGTGGTTCCAATCAACCCCTAGTACTTAATGCATCAACATAAAAGGACTCAAGTTGATATTTAGAAAACATAGGAGGCTTAGAATTCTTCTGGGCTTGCCTTTCAGAAACGAGGAAGGTTGGTGGTCAGGACACTCAGGAATGTATTCCACGTTGACTCCTCCTTCTGCTTGAACCTCTTGCTCCTAGGCTACCTATTCCTCCTCCTGACGCTCGGGTTCGAACTCGAGTAGCGTCACTCCTTCTGGGTTACCTATTGCATGCATATGCACAAATGAGTATCATGAATGCATAAGAGATGAGATGGCATGATGAAGTGTATATGCATGAGCATAGTTATCCGCAAGATGTATGATAAGTTTAACATTCGTTGACCAAGTAGATGTATAACTTTCTTCTAGTTGATCTTTACTAAGTAGGTGCATATCTCTTCTATAGTACAAGAAACAAACACTCATCAAGGTCTAGTAACCTAAGGTAAAGTTGTTCATCATCAGTAAGAGGCCTAGAACCTGCAGCTAACAACTTATTTTAATTAGCCTAAGCATCTACATGAGCATCACACAAAGTAAACACTCATAACTAGGATCTATCCTTTTCTAGAATGCAAGACAATAGTCACATGTTTTGGTCATAACTAGAGTTATACAAATCTAACAAACATGAAACAAGACTTTCTGGAAAGCTTATGAAATTGTCTACAACTTTGTTATAGTCATCTCAAGATGATTCAACAGCTATCAAGGTCAAACAAAGCAATTTCCAAGATCTATCTAGAAATTCTAGAGAATAAGCATTTCTGGAGACCAACTTCCAACAGCTATAACTCTCAAAGAATTTATCCTATTGCCATGAAAATTTGACATAAGAAAGATAAGTAAGTTATCTACAACTTTGTTATTGACAAGATTCACAACAAACATCATTTTACCTATGCAATTTACTTAACAACAGAAACTGTCCAAAATAGTCACCATAATTGAATTATAGAGCAATTAATATTTCACTGCATACAAGTAATGAAATCTGGGTACAACCAATGATACCAACAGTTCATAGACATCATATACACTTTAGAAAATGTAATGGTCCAGCCCAAATAAATTATATAAATGCCTTTATTAATTTATTTGGACACTAAGGTGAAATAAGGAACATATATCAAAAGTGTACAGTAAATTCTAAGAAAATTACAGTAGACTACATATGACTTCAAAAGTCTACTGTACAAATTTTATGCCATTTGGATAAGTATAGCCCTCTCTACAAAAATGACAAGTTGCAAAGGCTTATTTTAGCAAAACTAGTTTAGCATAGTGAAAAGTGTCAAACAACAGATTTCATATTTTTCTTACTTTCATCCTAGCACCATAACACTGTGTAAAAATTTGCATGATCATAAGTTATGTATTTTTACCCCATTTATTTTCACTAGAAACTAGCAATTAATCAAGGTTAAATAGGAAGACCATATTCCAAGTATACCTACAGTAGGTTTAGCATTTTTTCGAGCTAGAGCATGTCAACATAAGACCAGTAAAATTAGAATCACAAGTTTTGCACTTACCTAGCTCAAGATATGCATTTTACAAGATGAAAACAAATTTAAAAGCACTTATCTAGCTCAATAGGTTTCATATTTTTATCAAATAATACACTTCATGATGAATCCAACAAAATTTGGACAACTCAATTTGGACACTCCTAGCTCTGGATATAAATTTTTGAAGTTTACTACAAAATCTAGAATAAAGAAAGAAAATCGAATTGCAAATCGAGCTCAGCTGCTAGGTGCACCGGTCCAGTGCACCTACTATGACAGATAGCGGGGGCCTGCAGGTCAGCAAGTCTCACCCACCAGCGACACACAAGCAGAGGATGGCGCTGACCTGCCGGAGCTCACCGATGGCAAGCTCACCGACGGCGAGCTCACCGACGGTAGTGTCTTCACCACCGTGACCTACTCAACATCCTGCGTCGACTGGTGCCCTTGGTTGGCTTAGCTTCCGGCTTGGTTCCTATCTTCGTGCTTGGACTTTGCTTGATATCTTGGGTCTTCTTTTGTGCTTCTAAGGTCTTGCTTATGGTGTTGATCATGGGATCACCATGTCACCTTCGTCCAAGTCACATCTTGCACCCTATTGAACTACAAAACAATCACTTGCAAATTCATTAGTCTAATTTGGTTGTGTTGGTCATCAAACACCAAAATCCAAAGTAAATGGGCCTAGGGTCCATTTTTCTTACAGAACTCAACTTGGCTTCCTTTCAATCTGAGTACTAGAATTGTGCTTTTCTTAGTTTTCTAAGTGCGTAGTTTTGCTTTGTTTTAATGCCAAACGTTAAGATTGTGTGCCTTAGTGTTCATCACCGTATCATATGTAGGTCTCCGGGTGGTAATAGGACCTAGCCACCGGTGATGGTGAAAGGTCCTAATATGGCTAGAGGGGGGGGTGAATAGCCTATTTAAAAATCTACAAATCAACTAGAGCAATTTGATTAGTATGACAAATAGCGTAATGCAAACTTGCTCTAGCTCTACAAGGGTTGCAAGCCACCTATCCAACAATTCTAGTTGCAATGATTACTTAGGCACACAAACTTGCTATGTAAATACTCACTAAGAGCTCTCAACCTTGCTACTCTAAAGAGCTCAACTAGATGAATATAAATAATAAAGCAAGCTCTCAATTCTAATTACACTAAAGAGCTTGTGTCAACTAGTTTGCAAGAATATAAATAAGTGAGTAGAGTGATTATACCGACGTGTAGGGGATGAACCAATCACAAGATGAATATATAGCCAATCACCGGGAGAATGCCAAAGACAAGAGACAATCGATTTTCTCCCGAGGTTCACGTGCTTGCCAACACGCTACGTCCCCGTTGTGTCGACCAACACTTGGTGGTTCGGCGGCTAAGAGGTGTTTCACAAACCTCGTCCACATGATTGGACACCGCAAGAACCGACCCACAAGTGAGGTAACTCAATGACACGAGCAATTTACTAGAGTTACCTTTCGGCGCTCCGCCGGGGAAGGTACAACTCCCCTCACAATCACCGAAGGCGGCCACGAACAATCACCAACTCGTGCCGATCCTTCACCGCTGCTCCAACCATCTAGGTGGTGGCAACCACCAAGAGAAACAAGCGAAATCCGCAGCGCAACACGAATGCCAAGTGCCACTAGATGAAATCACTCAAGCAATGCACTTGGATTCTCTCCCAATCTCACAATGATGATGGATCAATGATGGAGATGAGTGGGAGGGCTTTGGCTAAGCTCACAAGGATGTTATGTCAATGAAAATGTGCAAGAGTTATCCTTTGAGCCAGCCATGGGGCTATAAATAGAGCCCCCATCAAATAGAGCCGTTATACCCCTTCACTGGGCAAAACACGCTCTGACCGGACGCTCCGGTCATACTGACCGGACGCTGGCCCTCAGCGTCCGGTCGCCCGATGGACGCCACGCGTCACCAGCTTCAAACGTTGTTCGTCAGATTTCAACGGCTATGAAGTTGATCGGACGCTCCGGTCAAAACTGACCGGACGCTGAAGCCCCAGCGTCCAGTCGTTTCCAGTAAGCTCCCCGAGGCATGTTTTTTCGACCGGACGCGTCCGGTCCATCTTGACCGGACGCAGACCAGCGTCCGGTGCTCAACCCCAACGACTGTGCAGACCCGTCAGTTTGACCGGATGCAGAAACCAGCGTCCGGTGCATCTCAGGTCCAGCGTCCGGTGTAACACCAAAACTGGCGACCTCTCTGCCAGCACGACCGGACGCAGCCTTTCAGCATCCGGTCGCTGAGTGACCCAGCGTCCGGTCAGTAGACCGACGCCAGCATCATTTCGACCAACTCCATTTCAACTCTAACTTCTTCACCCTTTCTCAAGTGTGCCAACCACCAAGAATTTTGCATCCGGCGCAATAGAAAATAGACATTTCATTTTCCCGAAAGCGCCGAATCCCGCCGAGCTTCACTCCTACAAACACCTTGTGCACATGTGTTAGCCTTTTTTCACAAATATTTTCAAGGGTGTTGGCACTCTACTAGATCCTAAATGCATATGCAATGAGTTAGAGCATCTAGTGGCACTTTGATAACCGCATTCCGATACGAGTTTCACTCCTCTTAATAGTACGGCTATCTATCCTAAAAGTGATCACACTCACTAAGTGTCTTGATCACTAAAACAAAATGGCTCCTACATTTTATACCTTTGCCTTGAGCCTTTTGTTTTTCTCTTTCTTCTTTTCCAAGTTTAAGCATTTGACCATCACCATGCCATCACTATTGTTATGATCTTCACCATTGCTTCATCACTTAGAGTAGTGCTACCTATCTCATAATCATCTTGATAAACTAGGTTAGCACTTAGGGTTTCATCAATTAACCAAAACCAAACTAGAGCTTTCAGATGGTACTGTGCATTCACCGCTGCTTAGTTGCAAAATTTCCAATCCCGCGTTTGAACCCTCCCGTGCAGAACTGATGAAAGTTCGATTCCCTCATGTCATAAAAGTTACACAGAGAGCAAGCAACCCCTACTCCAACATTCCCCCTAAAAGGATCTAGCAAGTGGCCTAGAGGGGGGGTGAATAGGCCTTTTTCTGAAATTTAATCAACTTCACAAAACCAGTCAGAACGTGGAACCTCCAGGCCAGAGCGTGGAGGTTCTAGGGAATAGAGGTTCTAGGGCTAAGTGTGGAACCTCTAGGATCATAGTATGAAACTGATCTACTAAGGAATTTAGCCAATGAAAAATAAATTGAATGTGATACCAGTCTTCCTGGAGAGTTTGTTGAGTTATCCAAACGGTTGGTTGCACCTAGAGGATGAGGAACTCGTAGATCAGGTGCAAACCTTGAAAATCAATTCAAATCACAAGTAATAGCAACAACAATCACAATCACAAGAGACACGAGGATTTATTTCATGGTTCAACTCACCACAAAGGCTTGTCTATGTCCACGTTGTTAAAGTTAGCCACAAAGGCTATGGAGTCTCTTTCAACTCGCTCCTCTTCTCCAACCTATCACCAAAGCAATAGATTGTAGGGTTTCACTAAGTCACAAAGGGTAATACAAACATCTCGGTGCTCAGCCACAAAGGATTGGGAGCTCTTGGGTGACTGCTAGCCATCTAGGATCCAAGCTCCAAGAGTAACGAACACACCAAGCGGCTAGGGCTTCACCAAGTGCATAAGAACAAAAGAGAAGGATCTTCTCGAGTTTTCTCACACTCTCTAGAGCCAAATACCTCAAGGAATCATGGAGATCTTGAGCAAGGGATTTGGGAGCACTAAGCTTGGAGAGAGAGAGAGAGAGAGCTTCAGTTCGAGTCTGAGTGAATGAGGTTGAAGATGACCATTGGGGGCGAAGGGGTGAGGTATAAATACCCCCACCGTCACCCACAAAATAGTCGGGTTAGACAGACCCTGGAGCCTCCACATCAAGTCACGAAGGTTCCATGCTTGGGCGTGGAGGTTCCACGCAGGCAAGAGCAGATAGGATTTTAGCTCGGCTGGCTTTTTGTGGCTGGGATTATTTGAGATGTAGATGGAGTTTTTAGCACTTGGTTCAACCCAGCACACCATTAGTACCCCCCTTGATAGTACGACTTGTCTTATAACTCAATTTCAAAATATAAAATGAAGTAAACTAGCTCTTTGAGCCTATGCAAGCCATCCAATTGAATTGGGGGTCTCCTCCTTTGTTTCTTTGCACCCATGACTAATGATACACTGTCAAACACTTAGAGAAGCCATTAGTCCTTTAATTATGTAATCAACATTAACAAAACCGACTTAGGGCTTGATTGCACTTACAATCTCTCCCCTTTTAATAAATGTCGATAACACAATTAAAGCTTACATTTAATTTAAAGATTGAGCTTTTGACAGCATGAATACAAGGGCTCCTCCTTAATATATGTAGGGTTAATTGTGAAATTTAAGCAAATGTCCCCTCAAGACATGCTTTGCATATATTAAGAGCAAATGTGAATGAATCATTGTATTCATGCCATCATGGAGTGCAAAACATCTGTGTCAAATAAAATCCATGATGCATATGACAGTTTAAGCACAGAATGAAAATATTTTGACTTTGTAGACCATGGAGCCTCCGCATAGGAGCGTGGAACCTCTGGGCCATGGAGCCTCTAGGCCTAGACACGGAGCCTCCACGTTCTACACATTCAGAACATTTCCAACAGAAAGAACAACATCTCATAATTGAAAGCAATCACCACATAGATCTAAACATGCTAGTAATAGATAAATATTAAGCAGTTCTAGCAACTTATTACAAGCATTCAAGTTCATATCCATGTCCATGACCACAAATCACCACACAAAGGTGAGTCAAAAAGTTATTACAGACCACTAAGTTAAAGAGAGTTTGAAAAACGGCCTTTAACTCTCACAACTCACACTAAGCGTCTCAAAGCTACTACGACGACACTAGGCTATCCATGAGCTCAAAAGACATCTCAATCTTGCCTCTCTCCCCCTTTGTCAATAGGTGCCAAAAAGGGAAAAAGAACAAGAGAGGCAAAGCAATAGCTCACTGATCCCTGCTCTAGTCACTCCCAATGTCACTGCCACTGTCATCTGTATGATCGGTCTGCCTCTTACCACTAGAAATTGTCCTCTCTCCATACTCATCATCACTGTCACTCACAATTGCCCTGCTAGCCCTATGAGTAGTCACCATGTGCCTCTATGGCCTGGACTGTCCTCTCTCATGTCTAAGGATGTTCATCCTCTCACCAAGCGTCTCATGATCGTGTGGATACTCCATCTCTTCCTCATCCTCACTAGTGTCCTCATAGGTTGGAAATACTGGAGGAGGAGGGATCTCTCTCACCTTAAGTCCTAGCTATCTCTTCATGTCATTTATGTCCTTTCTTCATTCATAAGTAGCATCCACAGCATACTAACACATGCAAAACAAGTTCTTGAGCATCTCCTTGAGCTTGCTCCCCCTAGACCTATGATGGGAAGAGGAAGGCCTGCTGCTACTAGCTCTATGAGTGGGTCTATCCTCTACTGTAGCTAACGTGCCTACTACCCCAACTAGTGCCTCCCATCCTGTATGCTGCCACTGAGTCAACTTGTAGGGCCTATGCTCCACATCCTTCTTGAACTCAATGCCGGACACCCTCTCAATGATGTACATGACATAAGGAGCATAGGAAAGGTCATTTCTAGCATCATCCATAGAATCACTCAACTCAGCCCAAATGAACATACTAACAGAGAAAGCATCACTACCTGGAGCCATACTTGCAAGAAAGTTCTTTGCATACTTCCTTATTGAAGTTTAGTCACCTCCCTTGGGGTTGATAGTCTCTCTGAATAGATTGTTCATGGCATAGTAGAAAGACTTAAGACCCACTGTCTTCCCATCAGCTAGATCTCTCCTCTCATATGCAATTACAATATCCTCAGCCTTCATGACATTCTCTATCTAAATGGTGTCTGCATACCTATCTCCACTCCCAAACCCAAGAAGGCAAGCAAACATAGTGAAACCCACCTTGTAGTGAACTCCTTCCGTCATCCAATGGAAGGTCCCATTTGCCACATCATGAAAGAAGGTTGCGTGAAACTGAGCTAAAATCTCTCGGTTCCAATCATATTGGAAACCCATGATGTCCTTTAGCCCATGCTCAGTCACTGTATCTATCACTCTCTTGGAGTCTAGAGTATTCATGCTCTCAATGTGATCCTAGTCAATATACTTCATCTGCACTATCTTCTTCTCCTTTGCAAGAATCACAGTCTTGTAGAAATCAAACTAAAATAGAGACCAAAACATGTAGTCTATCCCTCTATCATTCAGCCAAATATAGGGATTTGCTGCCCTAGCTTTCTTGACCTACACTCCCAAGGTGCAATAATTATTGTGTTGCCTTTGGACTGCATGGTCATAGATCACTGGCTCTCCCCTCACTAGGGCACCAATTGCAGGAATGGTCTTCCCTTCCCTTCCTCCATCATCAATAGGTCCTTCACCATATCTAGCTACACCATGGCTAGCACCTACATGACCAGCACCACTGCCACTTCCTTGCCCACCACCTCTCCTAGGTGGCGCCTTGCAACTGCCTCTGCCATGACCCTGCTGCTCACTGCCTTGACCAATATCCTCACTACCACTAGCAAGCTCATGAACAACTATCCCTCAGATGTGGTGGTCAATAGGATCATTGTAGCGCTTGGATCTCTTCTCATTCCTCCAACACGGATCACCTTCCATCTAAATAAAAGCATGTAGAAATGGATAAGAAATAATGCTAAACATAATAGTAACATTATGAAAGATTTTAGTTGAGTTTTGAATCAAATCAAGGCACTCAGTCTATCCAGACCATGGAGCCTCCACGCTCTATCGCAGAACCTCTGGGACCCAGAGCCTCATGCAGATGCCCGAAGCCTCCGCACTCTGGTGGATGAGCCCTTAGTTTGATTCAACCATCAACTCGAATCTAATACAATGTACTATCAAATCCAGCACTAGGGAACTAGAACAACCTTATCTATGCAAGGAATTGACGAAAAGATGACCCAAAAATTGAATCCATGGTTGAAAAAGGGTTTCACCTTGGATGCGAGAAATCAGAGGGGAAAAGGATGTTGAACATCATGGATGGCCTCTATAACACCCTAGGTGTTAGGCTTGTACTTTTTCACTTGCATTGCATGAGCATAAGCATCATTCATTCATATATGAGCATAAACATATGAAAGATTCATATGAAACATACCTTTGTTATTCTAAGTTGCAACATGTGTATGCCTTGTGGTCATGCTTGTTAATTCAAGTGGTTGATGTTGATCACTAAAACACCTTAGACACACTTAGGATGGTACATGGAACAAGTTTGGTATTCATGACATGGACCAAAACAGCCCCCAAGTCATAGTTATTCTAGAAACTCCAATTTTCAAGTTACTAGTTTGACCAAAGTTGAACTATGTTTTAAAGTGCTTGCATGGCAGTGCACCCTTAAGCAAAGTTGTAGTACTTGACTAGAGTAACAACTTTAATTTTTGGTCCAAGACCTAATTCAATGTATATCATGCTCAAAAACAGCTCACAAGTAGCAAGAAAATACTATTTTGGAAATTTTCTTTCTTGGAATGACTTTTAGTTTCATCCTACTCCTCTTTGATGCATTGCAGTTTGAAAACCATGGCGATCTAGACCAAACCCATAGAAGCAAAGTTGGAGTTTACATGTAGCTCTACAATTTTTATTAAGGAAGTTTTTGCTAAATCACCACGGATTAGGAGGACTGATCGCTTGAACTTGCTTCGTCAGTCGGGTTCAGTGGTGTCTGAACTGGCACCGCACGTGCGTCGTGGCTGACCGGCGTCAGGCCATGACCACTGCATGGAGGCCATCTGCCTGCATCGGGCCCATGTGTTAGGCCAGGGTGGGTAGCAAAATCATGCGATGCTGCTGCTCTCTCTCACACGCGTTCACTCTCTCTGCCTCGCTCTTGCTCTCACTACGCCCGAGCAAAACCGAGCACCATGGCCATTGCTTGATTGCTCATGCAATGGCTCGGCCATCACCTTCTCCACCTTCCCGAGCAGCTGGCGCCACTAGACAAGCACCGGTAAGGCCTCATTGTCGCGCCGCCATCACTACCATGGCCGTGGTGCGCCGCCGAGCATGAGCTCGCCCATGGCCAGCCACAACCCGTGCATCTCTACTCTCTCTCTCCCTCATCTGGTCTTCATTGTAGGTCCTAGAAGCTAGAGCCACCGTCCATTTAACCGCTACCGCTTCGTCGGTGATGGAACACACACCCACACCGTGTGCGCCTGCCATGGCCGCAAGCACGCGCTCGCCACGGCCAACCCCAACTGGTCACCCTTAGTCCCCTCTGGTGCCTGTTACCGAGTCGCCATGAGGTCTAGATCTGTAGCCTATGATGGAGGCAGGTCGCTGATAGCCCCTCACTAGAACGGTAAGCACTGCTGCCGTACACCGGGCATCACCCAACTCCGCGCACATGGCCGGACCTCACCGCCGCTCCGCCGTGGTTTAGACCTAACCCGAGAGCTTTGCTACTGTCCATGGAAGCCATATCCATGCTCACGAAGAAACAAGCTTACAGAGGTGACCGGATGCGTCCGATCAGTTGCTCGGCAACAGCAGGCGTCAGCAGCAGTGACCGGACACTGAGTACTGAAAGTGACTGGATGCACCGATGGCACTGTTCATCATCCCGGCACCACATTCAACACTGATCGGACGCTGGCGGCAAATTGACCGGACGTAGGAACTACAATGTCCGATCGAATATAGAGAGGTTTGTGGGGGGTACGACCCTGGATACCCACGGTAGACCACATGGGCTGCGCCCCCAGGGGCGGCCCAGCCCACAAGATGAAGCCTTACAGGGCACGACACTGCTTGGCGCCTCCCGTAAGACACCAAGAACATATCCTAAAGATAATACGAGATCTATTAGGATATGTATGATCCCATGATTCCTGTAATCTATTATTACTTTCTGGTTATCTCCTAGATCTAACCGACTTGTAACCCTGCCCCCTAGACTATATAAGGCAGGTAGGGACCCCCTCCAAACACATGCAATATCAGACGATAGCCAATACAATCCAACAGACCATAGGAGTAGGGTATTACATCATACTGATGGCCTGAACCTATCTAACTCATGTGTCTCTGTTGCCTTATTGTTCTCGATTACACGCATCTCTGCCGATCAATCTACCTTCATGGGATACCCCTCGGAGGACTGCCAATGATATTCTATTGACAAGGTTCTAGAGCGGCAAAATTGCGACCAGACACGTCCGTTGGCATGTGACAGAACGCCATCAGCATCCAATCAGTTGATCGCGTGCTCTAACGGTCAGGACGACCGGACACATCTGGTCAGGACGAAAGCAGGGTCCGGTCAATAGCAGAAAAGCAGGTTTCATCCCCAATGAGTACTTTCTCAGTGGGGCTTATAAATAGACCCCTCAACCGGCCATTTGAGAAGAGTGGAGCTGAGGAAATATATCTAGGGTGTTGATACACCATTTTAGTGATCTCTACTTGCATAGTGCTTAGTGTTTCATTAGGTGATTAGCGTAGGTGCTTTGCGAAGTGCTTAGGTTGATTAGACCATCGCTTATGCGCTTGCTCTAGGTTTAGGCCTTGTGTTTAGTGAGGTTTGCATACCTCTTACCACTCGGTGCTTGCGCACACCATTGTTGTACATTGGAGGGGCTTGTAGTCTTAGGAGATCACACCAACCACGTTTGTGGTGTGGCTGCCACCATGTACCGAAGGGAACAAGGCCCATGGTGGTTCGGCTAGAAGCTTGATAGTGAAGACGGCAGGGAGAGGTCTAGGAGAGGCTTGTCGGAAGTCACACCGGAGACCCACTTGCGCGTGGGGAAGGCCTAGGGCTATCCACGAAGTTACTCAACTGGGAGCTTGGTCCTTGCGAGGGATTCCTTGCGAGGGGCTTCAACAAGAACTAGGGGGAAGCTTGCGCGCTTCTCGATACATCAGTAAAAAACTGGAGTCATCGATGGGAGATTGCATATCTCTACATTACTCTTTAGCTTCTCATTTATATTGTTTGCATAACTCCTTTTTGTGGTAGAGATAGCAACACACTAGCAAAATCGTAGTTGCACATTTAGATAGTTTATCTTTTGCATAGGTTTTGCTAAGGGTAGAAAAAGAGGCCATAGTTTAGGGTTGGTATTATAAGTTGCCTAATTCACCCCCCCCCCCTCTTAGGCGTCACTGTCCCTTACAAGTGGTATCAGAGCCGGTTGGCTCAATTTGGACCTTTGGCTTCACCGTCGTTGAGCCGACGCTATTTAGAGTGGTTGGGATGGATACCTCTAGGCCTCCGCACTTTGATGGCACTAACTTCCCCTACTATAATGCTAGAATGGCTTGTCATCTTGAGGCGGTTGATTTGGGTGTTTGGAGAGTCACTCGTGATGGGATGAAACCCATTAAGAATTCTGATAAACCCACAAAGAGTGAAGAAAAAGAAATTCATTTCAATGCTAGAGCTAAAAATTGCTTGTTTGAATCTTTTAGCATGGATGTGTTTAACCAAGTGTTCACTTTAAATACGGCACATGAAATTTGGTTAAAACTCCAAGAGCTCCATGATGGCACAACTAATGTCCGTGAGCAAAAACATTGTCTAGCTAAACAAAGTTATGATTCCTTTGAAATAAATGATGATGAGCTTGTTCATGATATGTATTCTCATTTGAATCTAATTATCAATGAGCTCCATTCAATAGGATTAACAAAGATAGATGATGTGGACATCGTGAGGAAGATCATCTCCATGCTACCACAAAAGAAATATGCAAGCATCATCACCATCCTTCACAACATGGAGGACTTGAGCACCATGACCCCAGCCATAGTCATTGGCAAGATAGTGGCATTTGAAATGTCACACAAGATGGGTCAAGAAGTAGCCTCTTCATCAAGCAAAGGCAAAGCTCTCACATGTAGTGAGAAAAAGAAGACGAAGGGCAAGCAAGTTGAGACAAGCTCAAGCTCAAGCTCCTCAAGTGAAGATGAAGAAGATGAGGATGATGATGATGATGAAGAAGAAGAAGAAGAATCAAGTGAAGATGATCAGAATCTTGATGAAGAATCTATCAAGCTTATCAACAAAGTGGAGAAGATGATCCGAATACTCAATGTCAAGGGTGTGCCCATCCAAATTCAAGATTTCATTTTCACCAATCAAAGAAATGAGCAAAGGAAGAAAGGATGCTATGGATGCGGCGAGTTGGGGCACTTTGTGAAAGTTTGTCCAAACAAGACCACACCCAAGACAAAGAAGAAGGCATGCAAGGACAAAGCCCTTGCATCAATAAGGTCATGGGATGATTCTTCAAGTGAAGAAGAAGACCATCACAAGAGGCAAAGTCGCAAGCACTCATCATCAAGCTCTTCACGTGTGTGCCTTATGGCACAAGGTAACA
Source organism: Miscanthus floridulus (assembly GCF_019320115.1). Lineage (NCBI taxonomy): Eukaryota > Viridiplantae > Streptophyta > Magnoliopsida > Poales > Poaceae > Miscanthus > Miscanthus floridulus. Next base: position 34,824,418 of record NC_089591.1, read on the forward strand.
AAGATTCTATCCCTAGTGATAGTGACAATGATAGTGATAGTGATGATGAACTACCTTCTTATGATGAAATTGTGCAACAAAATCTTAACTATGCTAAAGTTTGCACTAATCAACAAAAGAACCTTGAAAAATTAAAAGAAAAACTAGATAGTTCACAAGAAGCATATAAAACATTGCTTGAACAATATGAGACATTTGCTAATCTCAATATTGAACTATCTACTAAAATTGAGCAACTTGAGGCTAGTGCAACAACAAATGCATGCACAATCAATGATGAGCAACTTGTAAAGAAAAATGAAAAATGAAAAGAAAAGTTTGCTAGTTCACAAGATGCTTATAGAAGTTTGCTTGCTAAAATGGAAACCATGTGCAAACATTGTGATGAGCTAACTAATAAAGTTGCTAATCTTGAAGCCGTTGGTACAACCCCCACCAAGGCACCTAAAAAGAAAAGTTCTATCTTTGACATGCCTAAAAAGGATGCTTCTACTTCTTGCAATGATTTATGTTTAGACTTACCCTTGTGCAACCAAGTTTGTGTTGAGAAAGTTGTTGTGGATACATGCACACAAGAGGTCGCAATGGAGAATGAGCAACTCAAGCAAGAAGTAGCTCGCCTCACCAAGGACTTGACTCAAATGAAAGGCAAGACGAAGCAAGCCCAACTTCATCAAGATAACATCGTCAAGGGAGTGAAGAAGCTTGATGAAGGACAAACCATGATTTGCTACGTGTGCCACAAGGAAGGCCACAAGTCCTATGAGTGCAAGGTGAAGAATGGGGGAGGAGCAAAGAAGAAAGAGAAAAAGCAAACAAGCAAGTTCTCCAACACCTACACCAACAAGGTGGACAAAAAGGTCTCCACACCTTATCTCTTGAAGAAGAAGAAAAATGACAAGGTGGTGGCCATCACGGTGAACAAGCAAGCCAACAATGGGGTCAAACGCTTTTGGGTGCCAAAGGAGATCATTTCTAGCATGAAGAGCATCAAGAAGGTTTGGATCCCGAAAGGGAAGTGAGAAGTCCAATGGACTTCGGGGAATTTGGAGACTTGGCTAAGTATGGGTGCATTTCATGGGGTGCATCACATTGGATCATGTCAATTGCCAAGTGGGTTAGTGAATACTATGGACCCAAATTCCCCTTCCCATGTTAGGTAACTAGATTTAATTCCTTTCAATTGGTATCAAGATTTAATTTCTTGCAATTTCAATTAGCATCTAGTTCCCTTTCGTGCCTAGGTTTGAATTTGCATACTTAAATCCTTTGTCATGCATACACTAGGTATATCTTATGGTAAGATTGCTTGGTCTCACTCTTAACCCTTGGAGCAAACCTACATGGTTTAAATTGTTTAGGAGCATGGCACATAGCTTGTCTTTCAATTGTTCATCTAATATGTGCCAAAGTCCAAATTGTAGATAATTTCTCCCGAATATCATTTTTTAAAATGATTCTCACATTCATGTGATGTCATCTTTCAAGTGGTATTTTTCATTCTAAAATCAATGTGCATATCTCCTACAAGTATTCCATACTTGTGTGCACAAATTTAGGGGGAGGTTACTCTATAAGTTGGATGCTTTGAGACTAACACCTTTTCAAGCTTATCATGTGTGTAGTAGTCTCATTGCAAGGAACATGGAGTCCCCGGAGTTAAGCATCATACTTCAAAATCCACCACCTATTGCAAGTGGTATAAATCAAATTGGTCTCCACATGTGGTATTTCTAATCGAATATCATCATGTTGATTTCACTTTGATATTTATATGCTTTCTCCATGCATTATATAGATTAAACTCCCTTGAGTATTTATTTACCAATTATGCATAAACTACATTCTTCATCATATGTATGCATATATTTAGGGGGAGCTTAGTCTATGTAATGTGAGAGTCAAAATTTGTGACCTATTCCACTCCACATACAAAGGATCACAAAGTTTGACCCTCCCTTGTGCTACTAATATCTTCCTTTTTGGTGTTTGATTCCAAAGGGGGAGAATTTGTAGGACCAAAAGCAAGCCCGATCATAATAATTTACAAGTGGAAATGGTCCGAGAAAGGGAGGATAGTGGATTATGGATTAGTCTATATAATGGGGAGAATTTGTAGGACCAAAAAGCGAGGCTTAAATCCATAATGCCACATGGGGACATTAGCAAGGGCAAGATAAGTGTCCAAAGATGTTTACATGTGGTACCTTTTAGCTTTACAATTAGTATCTTCAAATTGGTATCTTTTAGCATCATATAACCTTGGCCTTTGCATTGCATCCTAGCAAGTAGATAGTTTTTAAATTCCAAAATTTTTATTATTTGCTTGCTTTGGTCATGTTGTCATCAATCACCAAAAAGGGGGAGATTGTAAGGAAAATGGACCCTAGGCCCATTTACTTTGGATTTTGGTGTTTGATGACCAACACAACCAAATTGGACTAATGAATTTACAAGTGATTGTTTTGTAGTTCAATAGGGTGCAAGACGTGACTTGGACAAAGGTGACATGGTGATTCCACGATCAATACCATAAGCAAGACCCTAGAAGCACAAGAGAAGACCCAAGATATCAAGCAAAGTCCAAGCACGAAGATAGGAACCAAGCCGAACGTAAGATCGTGAAGAAATGAGCTTACAGAGGTGACCGGACGTAGAGACTGGACGCAACCCTTATAGGGACCAGACGTGTCCGATCAGTTGCTCGGCAATAGTAGGCGTCAACAGCAGCAATCAGATGCTAAGTACTAAAAGTGACCGGACGTACCGATGGCACTGTTCATCATCCCGGCAACACATTTAGCACTGACCGGACGCTGGCAGAAAATCGACTGAATGCAGGAACTGTAGTGTCCGATCGAGTATAGAGAGGTTCCAGAACAGCGAAATTGCGATCGGATGCCATCAGCGTCCGATCAGTTGATCATGTGCTCTAATAGTCGGGACGACCGGACACGTCCGGTCAGGACGAAAGCAGCATTTGGTCAGTAGCAGAAAAGCAGGTTTCATCCCCAACAGCTACTTTCTCAGTGGGGCTTATAAATAGACCCCCCAACCGGCCATTTGAGAAGAGTGGAGATGAAGAAACATATCTAGGGTGTTGATACACCATTTTAGTGATCTCCACTTGCATAGTGCTTAGTGTTTCATTAGGTGATTAGCGTAGGTGCTTTGCGAAGTGCTTAGGTTGATTAGACCACCACTTATGCACTTGCTCTGGGTTTAGGCCTAGTGTTTAGTAAGGTTTGCATACCTCTTACCACTTGGTTCTTGTGTGCACCATTGTTGTACATCAGAGGGGCTTGTAGTCTTGAGAGATCACACCAACCGCATTTGTGGTGTGGTTGCCACCGTATACCGAAGGGAACAAGGCCCTACGGCGGTTCGGCTAGAAGCTTGATAGTGAAGACAACAGGGAGCGGCCTGGGAGAGACTTGCCAAAAGGCACATCGGAGATCCACTTGCGCGTGGGGAAGGCCTGACACTATCCATGGAGTTACCCAACCGGGAACTTGGCCCTTGCGAGGGGCTCCAACAAGGACTAGGGGGAAGCTTGCGTGCTTCTTGATACCTCGGTAAAAATACCAGAGTCGTCGATGGGAGTTTGCATATCTCTACCTTACTCTTTAGCTTCCGCATTTACATTGTTTGCATAACTCCTTTTTGTGATAGAGATAGCAACACACTAGCAAAACTGTAGTTGCACATTTAGATAATTTATCTTTTGCATAGGTTTTGTTAACAGTAGAAAAAGAGGCCATAATTTAGAGTCGGTATTTTCAGTTGCCTAATTCACCCCCCCTCTTAGGCTTCACGGTCCCCTACAAGTTTGATGGTAAATAATAAGGCGCACATATTTACATTGAAAGAAAGCCAAAACATGCACTTAGAAAACATAAGGAAAGCACAATGCCAGTACTCTCGGATTGAAAGGAAGGCAACTTGAGTTCCATACATTCATACCAAATAAGTAGGTGGACACTACCAAGCTAACAAGCATCCTGAAAGCTAAAATGTAGATACTAATTAGGCCGACACTATGCAAAAGTGAAAAGGCCTTCATATGTACATCATTGGTTGCATAATTAATCATTCTCCATGCAGATCCTAGTCGACCTCCATGGGATCGTTGTAAATCTCTATAAGATCCTGTAGATCATTGTCGACCTCCATAGGATCATTGTCAATCTCCATGTCATCCCGAGCCTTGACCACTACAACCATGTCCACATGCATTGGTACACTTTCATTTAGCTCATCAACTTTGTTCACAAAGCACTAATTTGGTGAACCAATACTGAGGACAATAAGGCTCACAAGCTACACTCTATGGATATACAAGGCCACAAACTCCAGAACGAGAAGATGCATTTTCATCTATAGATCCAACAAATTTACTGTGGCTAGGTTGGAGGTGAAGGACTAGAGAGAGCACGAGAGAGCAACACAAAGGAATATAGAATCCGGTGAAGGAGCAGATCCAGTGCAGTTACCTTAGATCCGAATGGAGCAGAGAAGTAGGGACGATGTGCTAAAGATTTGTATGCCAGCGAGGTTGGAGGTGAAGGAGCAGTGAGCACATGAGAAGCTGCCTTTCGTCCGATGCTAGAAGGGTGAAGCAGATCAAGAGAGCAGAGTGGGGAATGGATGAGAGGAAGGTGTGGTAGGACCATAGGAGAGTGTATATACAGTTCAATAAATTGGTTGCCCCTGTACTAGGGCCCAATGTCTAGGGAAGTAAGATGCCTCCAACACATCAATTGATACTTGTATCTACTATCATTTATAGTTTAATAAATTGAACACCTAGTTAATTACCTTGCATTTAGTTCAATAATAGTTGTACAAAAGTGATAGATTTCAGTCCGATACATAAATTGATACTTGAATCTACTGCAGTGAACTAAGCAACTTGCTAATGAACATGTCAAGAACTAAGGTAAGTACAAAATAGATGAAAGAAGAACAGGAACCACATTTCTTTCTCAAAGGTACGAAATCCTCCATCATCTTCGTTGGAACCCTGGCCATTTCTTCAATCTATGGCATAATCTCTTCCTCCTCCTATAGATCTTCTTCATTTGTTGTAACATTGGCCTCCGCCTTCAGCTCCCAAATCTTGTTACATAAATCCAAAATCAAAGTCCTTGGAAATTTTCCATATTGAGGATCGTGCCACTTAAAGAACCCGTAATCTAAGTCGGGCTATGAAAAAACCAAATTACCATAATTATAGCAGGATTTCAGCATTTGTATTGTGAAAACAGAATGAATAAGAAAGAAATTGAGTTACATTATTTGCCCTGCAGCATCTGTGGTACCAACGTCCTGGGTTTCCATCACTCCACAAAATCCACTGAGGTGTCTTCAAGCCGTAGCGACACAAAAGTGGTGGCTGGTATGCGTAGGGGTGGTTCTTGACATGGCACGGGATGGGCGCCCCCCTCCCATTGTAGCCCCCTTCGCTAGAAGCTGGTGTTCTTCTTGTGATGGTGCCCTGGGATGGTGCCAACCATTGGGAGGAGTTGGAGCTAGATGCAGCCATGGAGCAGTCAGGGTTCAAAGTGTTGCACACTCTGAGTGAAGAGGTCGGTCTAGGTCTTTTGTCTACACTTTTGCCTCCCGCCAAGGTGCCAAAATGTCCTTCAAAACCCTCACACTCTCACCAAGATGAAATTCTGTGTCACCGGCGGTTCAAGGTACTATCCGCCTATAGAAGAAGGCATGTTTTGGATCCTTTGTGCTTACATAGAGGTGTACACGTGGTCCTAAGCTTGCGTGGTGTCAGGGTGGTCCTGCTCGCACTGTGCCTGGCGAGCGCAACGAGAGCGGCGGCCCGGGCGCCGCCTACGCCTAGGCTGCTGGTGCGTGGTATTGTCGTCGGTTGGTGGGGCTCTGGGTGTGAGGAGTACCATATCGTACTCACGTCCTAGAGACATAAACTCTAGGCTCCCGAACCAGATCACCGTGTCGAGATGTAGTGGTTGTATGGGGTTGGCCATCCGGAACTTGTTGGGACGACGAAGCTGACATGCAGTAGAACCCCTACCTGGCGTGCCAACTATCGGTGTTTTGGACCGGCGGGTCCTCAACCTACTAGTGAAAATGTAATGCGTGCCCCTAATCCCGGATGGTGATGCAAAGAGACACAAGGTTTATATTGGTTCAAGCAATAGATGCCCTACGTCCAGTTTGGGAGATCGATCTTGTATTCCTTACACCGAGGTGCTTGTAGTAGGGGGTTACAAGCAGGATGAGAGAGGGAGCTTGTCCTAGGTCTCTGCGTGGAGCGGTGTGGACTGCTTGAGATGTTGATCTCAGGTAGTGGGGAAGCATGCGTGTAACAGAGTGTAGGGCGTGTGTTCGTCTGAGCGTCTAAGTCTAGCTTTTGTCTGCGATCCTCTATCCATCCGTGCCCTTGTGTCCCTAGAAATGGCCCTGGTCTCCCCCTTTTATAGTTGAAGGGGGACAGGGGTGATACATGTGTTTGTTATGCGGTGTCCTATGAGCGGAGGTGGTGTTTCCGAGCCCTGTAGCTTGTCACTATGGCGGCATGGTCGACGGAGCAGTCTTTGTCCTTGATGCACTGGAGTGACGCGCCGGTCACACCTGATCCTGTGCGACGTGGGAGCTCTAGTGATAGCTTGACGCAGGGCATGGTGGATGACATGCCGGTCGCCGTGTGTTGACAGTGTAAAGAGCTGAGGCTCAGTTGGTATCGAGGCCGAGCCATCGTGGGGGGCTTGGCGAGCGCGAATCCCGAGGCTGCCGAGACCCTAAAGTGGATTGCCGAGGCTCGGAGGGAGCAGTTGGTCCTATACACTGATTCCGAGGCTACAGTAACTCGGACTTGACTCCCCACGCCGCGTTGTTCTTGGAGCAGGGGTTAGGTAGCACAGTGCAATGCAGGCGTCAGTCGTGGGCACAGTACTGAGCACAGCGGCCGGTAACCCCTGCCCTGTCCCGTCCCGGACGGCATGGTGTTGATGCGACTCCCATTTCGTCAGTCGCTCTGCTGTGTCGAGCCGTCGTCCGGCTGACGTCGCGGGAGTGGTTGGTCGCATTAGTTGACCGTGACGTTCTGTCAGGGAAATCGGTCGAGGCGGAGGCGACGGGGTTGTTGCCGAGCCGGCCTCGAGCGAGGCGGAGAATCGGCACCTCGTCCGAGGCTTTACGTGCGGGGCCTCGAGCGAGACGGAGAATCGGTTCCCCATCCGAGGCCTTATGTGCGGGGCCTCGAGCGAGACGAAGAATCGATACTCCGTCCGAGGCCTTTTGTGCAAGGCCTCGAGCGAGGCGGAGAATCGACAGCCTGTCCGAGGCCTTTTGTGCGAGGCCTCGAGTGAGACGGAGAATCGGTAGCCTCAAACAAGGTGGGGGTTAGCCAGTAGTTGTCTCTTGGCTTTGACTTGGACAGGGTCTTAAGCGATTTTTTCGGCTTTCGCTTAGGGGACCCCTTTTTATGGTACCCGACACATAGTAGCCTCATCATCAGGTACAACTTCACTATCAAAGTCTCTAATTTCTAGAACAGACCTAGCCCTCTTTCTTTGATGCATGTCTACTTCAACTGGATCAATGACTACTTGATCGACATTTTTAAAGTACTTCCACTCTTCATTTGTTCCAGTTGGTTCATCTCCATCAGGATCACACCCAACAGTCATAAAGTGCTCATTCTCTTCATCTATAGCCATTGGTGGCCCTGCAGTTGTTTCCCCATATTTAGGTGCTTCTGCCCATGCAAATCCTTTGTCCAGTGTCTCCAAATCATTGTCCACTGCAGTAGGCATCACTTCCTCTCCTATGTTAACTGCAGCAGGCATATCCTCTTCTCCTGTGTTCACTGCAGCAAGCATCTCTTCCTTTACTGTGTTCACTGCAGCAATCATCTCTTCTCCTGTGTTCACTGCAGCAAGCATCTCTTCCTTTCCTGTGTTCACTGCAGCAGACATCTCCACCTCTCTTACATTCAGCTCACGTCTGCCCACTACCATGAACAATTTCACTAGTCTAGATGCCCTTAGCAAGTCAAAGAAGCTGAGCATCGGACGCCAACTTGCATGTCACATTATCCCCTGATCGAACCCAGAAATTTGCCACTTGGTCACTGCCCCATGTAAAATATGGAGCAATATCTTTCTCTAGATCAATGATTGCGTACTCTTCTGAATCAACAATCCAACTTACTGTCCTACCCCGATTGTACTCCCTTCTACCGTCTTTTATAGTGAAGTAAGCATTGACGGTGACCTCTACTCTGCATGCACTTTTCGGATCAATTTTGCAACAATAGTTACCAACATATGGAAGGGAGACCAAATGTAAGGACCAATCGATAGCAATTCCAAGTTCAGGACAGAAAAAAATTGCAATTCCAAGTTCTGGACAAATGACGGTGACCTACCAGCAAACTAGATAAATAAAAATTACAATAAATTACAGAGGCTTAGAAGACAGAAAAAAGGATCTTACCCATCCGGAACCTCAGCCGGATCCATTCTGCTCAAATCAGGACCAATTGCTCAGCACTATGAGAGGGGAAAAGACTAGGGTTTAGAACCAGGAAAATAAGGGAGGAAGAAGAGGAATACAGGGATACACACCATGGAGTAGAGGGCAGCGCCGTCGAGGAGGCAGCCACCGCCGATGAGGCGCGCTGCTATGGAGCCTGAGCCACCGCCGGGGAAACGCGCCGCCGCGACTCTTTTGCACGGGGCGAGCGCCGCGCACTGGAGGTCCGCGACACGACTCCTTGCACGGGAGCGAGTCGAAGCTTCTGGCCGTCCTCGTGGCTGTGTTGGTTTGCCCAAGGGCAAAAACGGAAGTTGAAAAATGTGTGATCAGCCAACAGGAAAAGGGATTAACGATCTTGTAACGGAAGCAAACGGAATGGTACATAGCTATTGCATTGTGATCTTTTGATGGTAAGTATCATAAGGTGATTCTTTTGATGGTATACATCTAAAGACACGTTTTTTTGATGGTATGGATCCAATTTTCCCTTTTTTTTGCTTGTTCTCTGTAAGACCTAATCCTATGTTTCAACAATTTAATTGCTGTTTGTGTAAGTTTTGAACTTTTCTGTTGAATTTAAGGTATCATCAGATCTTTTTGATACACTATCTTTAGGTACCAAACCGTTTACCAAATTTTGTATCCGATTATACAGTGTTGCATAAGGGATTTTTTAGTTATATAGGCATACCCTTGGGTCTGCCACTGATTGGTTCGTGATGATAATCTTGGGAGCTTAATGTTTTATTCCGTTCCGGAGTCAAGGCAATTTGAAATCTCTCATTTTGGTTGGAATCTGTAGATAAATGCAGTGCTGAAATTGATGCTTACTCACACCAGTCTGCTCCTCAGGTTTTGCAGGTTTCACACTTCTTATCATGGACGACAAGAGCAAAGTCAAGAAGGAAATCGATGGCCCCCTTGGACCCCCTCCTCGCAAGGTTGGCATTTCCTTGGTCATTCGTTATATAGTGTGACTCTATGCTATTCTTACTACTGTTGTTGTTGTTTTTTTGAAAATGTAAGGGGGGACTTAAATTCGCACCAAAAGTACCTCAGAAGAAACCTGCCAAGGTTGTCCCAAAGAAGTATGTGGTTCAGTCTACATTTTATTTCTCCTTACCTGGATGTCTTCCATTTGAGATTTGCAGAGTTGGTAATTTTGATGTGGAGTGAGATTTTACTGTAACTTGACAGGGAACCAGTTGAGGAGAGCAAGGAGGAAGCTGTGGATAAGGAGTTATTAATGAAACTTAAGATGTCGCAGGTACTAATTGTTCTCTTTGGTTCTTTGGCAGTTATTTGTATTTACAAACTTTTCATTTGAGAATTGGTTGATGTATACAGTATCTTGCCTCATTTTGCAGAACAAGTATCCCTCTGCAAGAATTAAGTCCGAGGAAAAGAGTAAGAATGCTGCTTTTTGTTCACCACATGCTTTATAGTGACTCTTGGCCGAATGGCTAGAGCGGCCGGATGGCACCCCAGTGACCCGGGTTCGACTCTAGTGGGAGCGGATTTACGTGGCCTGGGTAAAAAAAAACCCTCGTCCGACTCACTCAAAGCACGGTGGTTCCGAACCAGCTCACATGGTGAACGGTCCCGTGTAAGGGTGCAGGGGCGGAGGTTCGGGGGTTTTCTTGATCTGCGTGAGAGATCTTCTCTACTAGGCTATGCCCGGGGGCCGTCTTACCCCCTGCAGGTCAAGTTTTATAGTCTAAACCTTATCACTACCTGTGAAAATTGTAGTTTCTACTTCCTACTCACTGAGCATGCTCAAGGCTACTGTCATCAATTGTTATTGATTAATCACTTAGCATTTTCTGGTCTGTTTTACATTTTTAGCTTTAATAAATATATCTAAGTTTGAATCTTTGAGGCTGTCGATTGAACACGCTTGATTGATTCCTTACCATTTGATAAAAACTGCCAACATAACAACTGCATATGTCGTGCACTTACATGAGCAAGAGCAATCTTATTTACTATGTTATATACTTAGCTTCTGTACTTCACTTGAAAAAAGCATTTTTCTGCCAATAATCCTAAAAGAATATTTGTTGCAAGGTTGCGAGTAGTTTTGAGCTGATAAAATACAACCATGTGATTTGGTTTGCATCTATGTAATGATGATGTGCTCTGAGTTGGCTAACTATAATTGTACGCTTTGGTTGGGAGATTCATCACTATTTAATACAGGGACATACTTCTGCATTAGGTTGTCTTAAAAATGCATTGTGCAGAGCATGTACCAAAATTTTTATTAGATAGAATTGAAGTTTAGTACATATAGTATAAAAGGGTAACCAAGGTTTTTGTTACAAAGATAATACTCTCTCTCTCTCTCTCTCTGTGTGTGTGTGTTCTTGCTTAAGTGTTATGGATTATTCATTATAACTATAAGGCTTCTCTTTGGTGTTTATAATTATATTTTTTGTAATTTTAGTGATATTTTTATTTTTGTTCTGTTGCACACCTAGCTAACAGTGTATTGCTCTGTTGGCGTAGCAAAAAGTGGTACACAGGGTTGCATTTGGGAAAGGAAACTCTTCTTATGCAAGATATTTTCCCATGCCCAAAAAGGATTCTTCAGCAGGTATCAGTGAGATATTTATCTTCATTGCTCATGACTCGAACCATCCCGTACAGATCGCTGTTTTTGGACCATAACACCCTTGTTTCCATTGCATATTCAGGTGAAGCTTCGAATTTACCAAAAGAATATGCAGAACCATGGGTGTGTAAATATCAAATTACTAATGTGGATTGCTTCCTGTTCAGAATTATTCATTGATTTCCTTTTTTTTTTGCAGGACTATAGCCATGATTATCCTGTTACTCTCCCACTAAGGAGGCCCTACTCTGGAAATCCTGGTATATTGATAGTCTTCAGTCGAAATTTCAAGAGATTTTCTTCAACCGACCCTTACACCCTTCCTACATCGCTGACACAGAAATTCTGGATGAGGAAGAATTTGGAGAATCTTCTGCCAGCAGGGCTCAAGATGCTAAATTATCTGCAGCAGAAGAGCTTGGATTAATGGTATGTATCCATGCAAATTCAACACCTTTTTCACTTCTGGTTATGAAATATTTTCATCTGCACCACCAATTGATGTGTACTTTTCACTTATGCCATCAGTCTGTGTCAATGACATGTGGGACCAGAACGCATGTATCATTGACTAGCTTGGTGGCATAGTTGAATGCCCCTCAATGAGTATGGATGAAAATTCCCCTCTAGTTGTCGTATACACAGGGTTTACTTTGTAAGGTCAATTGTATAGACCAAGTATACCAGCTTGATTTTTCAGGCATTGTTGATCTTGCCTGGTATGCATGTTTTGTGTTGATAGGATCGGGCGGCGGAATCACAGTTCGTCTTCTTCCAGTTTCCATCCTCTCTTCCTTTACCAAGGCAGCCACGATCAGTTGCTGACCCTAATGTAGTCTCTGATGAGAGACGTGAGGGCACGAGGCCATTATCGCACATTGGCTATTCCTGAAGGCTATATGGGGAAAGTACTCGTATATAGGAGTGGTAAAGTGAAGATGAAGATCGGAGACGCTCTCTTTGATGTGAGGATCGAAACTTGAAGATGTCATATTTTCTGTTTAAGGTTTTCTATGCAGTACTGAAGTCACATTAACAAACTGTGCAGGTTTCATCTGGCTCGAATTGCATGTTTGTCCAGGAGGTTGCAGCAATCAACACCAGAGAAAAACATTGCTGTACGGTGGGGGAGATCAGCAAGCGTGCTGTTATCGCCCCAGATATTGACTACATGTTGGGTTCTGTTGACAAGATGGAAGAATAGTCCATTGGTTCCTTTCGAGCAAACCATGACCATATTATGGCATTACAAGGGAGTTTTGCTTCTTATAGAGAACAACCTGTGATACCCTTTCAGACCTATTTCTTGGAGAAAGATATCTCAAGACAATAATTGAGTTTCAACAAAATGAATTCATGAAGAAGTGTTAGACACAAAGTATCAAACAAAGAACAGCCACAAATAGGTAACTGCTGAATGGAGAGGAGGGGGGGGGGGGGGGGGGGGGGGGGGGTGATGAGCTATTGAATTTTTGTTATGAAGATTCTGTGCCCTTTTCGGTTCCTTTGGATAGTTTTTGTAAGTGAAGGTTGATGATATATTTGCTTCACGTACATAGATAAAGATAATTTTCTTCGTTGTTTTACTAGAGGGAGAAAAAGTTACTTATTTGTCTTCCAAAGATGGATATGGTTTCTTATTGGACCCGGTTTATTTTTTTGTGCCTAATTTGACACTACCAAGTTTCCACAGCAAACACCATTATCCGTCAATGACCAGCAGAAAGGATCATTTTGTCTCTAATGTCTATGGCAGTAGCTTAAGACGTCAGCAGCCTTAGGATCTAGAGGAATTTGATTATTGCGTTGTTTTATCTGTCTACTTAGTTGTCAGATCCGGCGGAAACACCCGTAAAGGAAGCCAACAGACTAACAGGGGGTGTGTTTGGTGCGTGTCAGAGCATCTCCAAGAGATTTTGTAAACTAAATCTCCAAAACTCAATATTTAGAGGATCTCTAAAATAGATAGCTCGCCATAATAGTTAGAGGATCTAGATATCTCCCATAATACTAAAATGCCAACACTCTTCATAACTGAAGCCACTCTGCATATTTGTATGTGCCACGTCAACAGATCCACATTTTCGTTGTTGCTCGCGCCATCTAGTGTCTCCCACGCACGACGTGTGAACTGGACCAGGCCATAGCAAAAGAACACGGTCCTGCCATTGGCCAGACGCCAGGCACTCTTCTCTGCCATGTCATCGGTTCTTGCGAGCGGAGGTCGCGGGATAGAGGATCGGAAAAACTAGAGAAGCCGATGGAAAAGACTGTTGGAGACATTTTTCAGGCATAATTAGCTAAATCGTGAATGACATATAGATTTAGAACATCTTTTTGGAGATGGTCTCATCTGCTGACCAAGCCAAAATAAAGTGGCCAAAGCCGGGTTGCGAAGCTAAAATTTGGTATCTGAAATGGTGACCAAAATTGGTTCAAGTAACCCAAATTTGGTTTGGCCAGCTTGGGCACTAAACCAAACAGGTAAACACATCCAAAAATCAAGTTTTGGATTAATTTGACACACGTATTAGAGAACGACGGATGCAAATCTGACTTCTATTTGAACAATATCTCTGTCTACAACTAAAACATTCATAACTATTCCATCCACAGGTGTGACACCAAAGCCGCTCCATGCGATCAAATCAGAAAGGCAATGTGCACTTGCTCCATGCGATCAGCTCAATCCCCATAACAGCCGCAACAAATCAGGAACGCAAAAATCAATTCCCGTAATAATCGTGATCAATTGCGCGATCACCCCACGCCGTCAATCACGCGAGACCGCGCCGTCACCTGCACCGCGACCTCCCTGGCACTCTGCAGTCGCACGGCACCGCGTCCTCAACTCCTCGTGCCTAGCCCTCGCGCCACCTTCGCCATTGCACACGTCGTCCATCGATCAACGCCATCGTTCAATCGCGTCCTGTCCACGTCCTGCCCGTACCGGCCCCGTCTGACGTCCTGCCTTATCCCCGTCGCCTCGACGCCACTGGAGCGCCCGTCGCCTCGCCGCCCTACCCGCTGACGCTAGCGTACCCTGTCACGACGCTGAGCTAGCGACGAGCACCCACCAGGTACGTCACCAGGCCCCTATATCCCCATCTGTCTTCTATTCTAGCTATGCGAAATGGAACACCCAAACCCAAATCCTAACAGCAGCACGTGGGCAAAGACAACAACGGCTAATCCTAGCAGAAGCACACGGACGACAACAACCAGCGGAGCCGTCGCCGAAACGCCCCGCTCAAGTCTCCGTGGCGCCGCGCCCTCCCCACTAACGCTACTGCTTTGCGCCTCCGCAGGCTCAGGTCTCCACCGCCGCTGACACACGCCAGGCACGCGGAATCAGGATGCCGCTCCGATGTCCGTTGCAACAGATCGCTGATATCGCCACTTGTAGTCTGCGGAGCCTGCAATAGATCAGTGATCATAGCAAGCGCCCGAGCTCCTTAGCGTGAACCACCAGCCCACCACTACCAGCTGGGCAGCACAAGCATCACGCCCACGAACTCCTGCGCCGCACCGCCATTGCCAGGCGTGAGCTCGCTCCGGGGAACAGCCAGTCCCGGCCTTGCTCCTCCGCCCTTGGTAAGCCGCAGGTGAGCTTCTCCGCACCCCTACGCTCCTTCTCCACGCACGCGCGTGCGCAAGGCACACTGCGCAACCGCAAGCTCGCGTTGCTGGGAAATGGCCGCCGAGCACCGGTCGTGCTATGCTTTGCACAAGCATTCCTAGCTTGTTAGCTTGATGACATCAGGAGGACGTGTCCACACTTTTTTTGTCGTTTTCCTTCATAAGAATAAAAGATGAAATACATTGGAAATACAAGGACCCATACCCTTCAGCATGGACTCGATCCATGGTGGACCGCTCACACACCACACCGCCGATCCATGGTTCATGGACTTGTCAGTGTTTTGTTTTTTATGTGGACATTCTAATAAACATCCTATTAGTTGTTGACAATTTTTCTGAGGATGTTTATGAAACTAGAATAGTCTCCCTTTGCATGATCGGTTATCGAGATCATAATGTTTATAATTACATTTTTCATTACACCATGGTCAACTACTCAACTGGAAGCTAAATGTGCTCCTTTTCTTTTTTTCTATCTCTGCAATATGGCAATGCTTTAGATTTAGTGCATTTTGGATAGTTCAGAGTGAGCTCATTTATTTGAACAAGAACATATGTCGTGTTGTTTGGGTAATTTGCAGTGAGTTTGTTTGGTTTTAGTTCATTCATTTTCGTTGGAATTTTGAGCTTTTTGCACTGCCTGATGATCGCCAATTCAGTCCTCATCCTGCCATGCAAACCAACTGCAGCTTGGTATTCGTGCAAAGCACGTTCTCTTAGTCAAACTATTGAGAGATTAGATTCTTAATTGTAGAATAGATTCTAAAACATGTATTGTGAAACACAAACTTGTTATGATTATCTTTCCGTAGCACTTGATTCCTAAAGAAGTGCAAGCTTATTTTTCGTGTATCGTAGGCATGAAGTGATGCGACAATTGAAGTTGATGTTTTAGTTTTGCGTTCAAATTTAGAGTTATATTTTAACTATCTATGTTTCGTGAAGACTTCTGTAATATTGATTGGAACATAATAATTGTGGTATCTATTTTAGATAATAGTATAACACACGCTCATACATATGTTATCATGGTATTATGTGTTCCCGTTACAACGCACGGGCATTTACATAGTAATAATAAAATACATAAAAGATAACACAATTTCTTCTTATCAAGCGAGCGGAGTTTGGTGGCCGCTCAGGCTAGCCACGATCTACTCTTATCAAAGCAGTTTGGTTTGGCCGTCAACCAGGCTGTCCACGGTAGCAAAATTGTTTTGGTCCATTTGATCGCAGCTTTGATGTTCAGATCCCTTGTTACCTCCTGTACGTTACCTCCGTACACGCGTGGCTAAAAATATCTACCGAGGCTGTCGTCTTCTCGCCCCTTCCTCTCCCTCTCTCCCCCCTCTCTTTCTCTCCCTCCCTCCATCCAGATCTGGCGGCGCACCGGCCGCCCTGGTGCGGCGGCCGTCCTCTGGCGTATCGGCACGGCCAGGCCTCAGCGCTCGGCGCAGTCGTTGGCCAGCGGCCGCTGTCCTCTCCCGCGCGGCGCGTGCATCTCTCTCTCTCGCCTTCGCTCCCGACATGGCGGCGTGCCACCCGGCAGCAGGCGCCGGTGGATCCACGCGCTGCCACCGGTAGTGGAGACTGCTCCCCCCACCCCTGTGTGGCACAGCGGAGCCAGCGCGCCCGGCGGTCGGTGGCCCTCGGCAAGGGACCTCTGCATAGCACGGTGCCGCAGCATGGCCACCCCCGCCTCATGCAGCCTGGTGCAGGTGCCTCACGCGGCTCCGTTGTTCCTCGTGTCATCGGCTCGTTGGTTTGCTCCAGTTACCCTTCTCTCTCTCCTTACCTCAGTGCGGTGATATTGCTCCCTTGCATTATTTTTCACTGCATGTGACATTTGGAGGGGGGATCTTGGTGAAAGGAGGCAAACGAACAAGGCAAGGTCAGTTTCACCATACATCTATTGTTGTTCTCGCCAAACGAGAACAAGGCAAGGCCAGTTTCACCATACATCTATTGTTGTTCTCACCAAATGATATATGTTAATACAAATTGTTTTGCGTTGTGTACAGAGTGGCCTACTCAGTTCGGCTGGTCTTGAGAGCAGGCAACTGTTGTGCCATGGATCTGAGAATGTGACGTTGTCGATGGTATTTGTTTTAGGTCTCAGTGTACGATAAAAATGAGACTATCTATACTGCATTCCTAGTGATTTCTAGTTTACTCTTTGCATTTTGGTCACTTGCAATGATGAATACACTTTTCTCTTCCTATGACATTTTACTTTGAGGGAATGGACTGCTGCCGTGATGATTACACCATAAATTATGTTCAGTATTTGATGCAATGATTGCTCTTCCTTTCTTTTATACATGATGTATGAGGCAATGATCATGAACTCTAAAATCTATTTTTCTCATCTCTTTTTACCTATTCCATGATAGTTAGGGTGATGGTCAATTGGTTGTTCCTTTTTTGGCGTCTCTTATCTATTCTAAGTTTGGACGTACCAGTGAGAGTGATGATTTCCTCCTTTCTGTACTCTCATGATTTCCTTTTGTTTTCCACTCACACTTGCTTATGATCATTGCCTACGATGTCAATAAACACATAATTGCGTTGTCTGAGCTTCTTGTTTACTGCCTGAGAAGTGATAGATATATTCTTGTTCATTCTGGACTTGTGATCATTGTCTATGATCGTTGGTTGTGACAACAGATTATATACTGTTAGTTCTGAGCGCATGCCCTATTCCCAATGATTACGTTCTTAGGCTTTTGCCTCTCTTGTTTGTTTCAGTTTTCGGTTCAATTATGTGCGTTGGTCCTCTTTCAACTCAATTAATTGGAGTACTGTAGCTGCAAGCCTGAGGAAGAAATACAACAAAGGTCAGTGCTTTCTTGCTTTGGAAGTTTATCTAATCTTAGGTTTATTGTATGTGGCTGGTAATGTCCTTCGTTCCTCATTTTGAATAGGAGCAACCAGACTACTACTCACGAGAGTTCGTTGTTGCATATAGATGTTGATGATGAAGCAAGTGATGTATCCGAATTCACTCAGCAGGTTAGCCCATCTTGAAGCTATTGGGACATGCTAAAGTAGAGATGCTCAGATGGTCTCTCCATAATACAAACACATACTCAGTCAAATAAAGGAATATGCAATAAAATGCCTAAATTTACTTGATATTCTATAGTATGTATATTGTTTATGCCATCTACTTCTATGCATGTAGTACTACCTGAAATTATGGGTGATTCCTTTTGATGGCCATATCTATTGTTCCTGTCCTACGACTATGGATACATATCCGTCTGCACATGTATGCCCATCTTCCTTCTGTTATTTAGCTACTGATTTGCTCATCCTCCAGAGCTCATTACTATTTCTTCTCTAATAAATTACACGATGCTAACCTTACATGCTGCTCTAGGTCATTTGTTAGGATGCTAAACCATGCATGCTAGCTTCTAAACCTGAACTTGAACATGAATCTTAGTGTTAGTTTTTCCTTATATGTCAAGGGCCTCTTTTTACAATATGTATTGGTTTCAAGCATCAATGCTTCAGCCTAGGTTTTTTGGGCGTTTGAGAATGCCTTATGACCAGACTTTTGAATTATTAGTTGATACCTCTACCATTGATTTGGTGTATTGCTTCCAAAATATTCTATGGTTGCATTGAAAGGCTTATGAGAGTATGTTAGTTTCCTTCAAAGTTTTGCATCTTGTGCTTGTAGGCTGCTACAATTCAGATACTTTGTCTCTAATTGCCTTGGTGTGCTAGGTTTGGGTGGCTATTTACATTCATGGAGGTCTGTGTGTACGGGCTCGGGCTGCTGAAGCATTGTCATTTTCATAGCTCATGTTGCCGCTTGTCTTATGCAATAGAACATGCTCTTCCTACGTTCTGCTAAAGTTTTAACCTATATCGCCATTCCTATTGCCAAAACTAGACTAAAACCTCAGCTATCTGATTAGCAGTGCCATTTAACCCTACAAAGCAGTTGGAGTTGCCGGCTTTTGAGGCTATCCAAATAGAAACTGGGTATATATAAATTGTTGTCTCACATGTAATGTATGTATAAACTACCAAACAAAAATTCCTTCAAATGTGCCTTTAACAATAGTAGTTGTCTTCATTTTTTGTGTACTATTATATCAAATGGATTTTGCTCTCAGCACACTCCTATATATGGCTCACAATTTTTATAATTTGACGTCACTAATCTCATTAGCACCAGCTTTATGCACTCTGAATGTTGTTTTTTAGTTACAGATCGATCCGAAAAATATGCCACTTCATGAAGTGTAGATAGCTAACATTGGGGAACACATCATTTACCAGGTGCATGGTCGTACCATGCTTGCCGGAAAAACAACAGCACCTCATTTCAATTTCAAGGTTCGCTGCAATAAGCTAATAACTTGAACATCGTCAGTTGTTATTTTTGTGGCTCATTAGTGAATAGAGGGGCAAAAAAACTAAATATTTTTTACTAAAATGTCAGCTTATTGTATAAGAACAGGCTTTTGTCACAGTATACACGTTTTAACATGCCATTTATCTTTCGGCATTTGATATGCCAATTTCCTGTAGGTTGTCTTTTGCCTAGGCATATCCTGTCTATTAATGCTACGAGACTTCTGAGCTCAACAAACCAGAGATTGAGCAGCTCATATTTTGGTGTCACTATTCTAAGGTGTTTCAGTAAATTATGTGGTTGCAATATTGACTTCCATGAACAATCTGCCAGATTTTAGTTTTATTTGTTGTGCCTATGATTTTAGTTGCCCTATTGACATTTTTGAAGAGTGTCGACACAGAATTTTTCTCCCGTACCGAGGACACAAGCAGCAAGCCGGAAGGGTCCACTCGATGGAGCTGTAGATCTGCCTAGCTTCAGCGCAGGGGTGGTCGATCCCGCGCACTCCTCCCGAGACGTGCCAGTCAATTTGACCCTATAATTGACAAGGAGGGAAAGTTCATCAGTAATTAAGGGGGGAACTTGCCGGTGTTGCCAGACAGTCCCGAATGTGCGGCTCTGAGAGCCGATATGAAAGGAGATCGACTAAATAGTCGATTCCAGCATATTCATGAGAATAGATCGGTTAAAGCTCATTGGGTTGTATAAGAAGAATCGGTTATCATTCAGGATAAATATCGTTATTTGAACAGATATTAATCAATGGCAATAAGATGTCAATAATGATTGGTTTATGCCAAGCCAATGATTACAAGTAACCGAACCCCTTCTTATATAAAGAAATAATTCAACATCACTTAACCCTTTAATAAAGGTAAATCTAATGAACATGTTAGATCTCATCTATCGCTATGACCAGTGGGGCATAAGGCAGAATCATGCAGGCCGTAGAAATAACAATAGACTCGACGACCCTAACTCATTACTAACATCAGTGGGGCTTGAGGCAGAATCATGCAGGACGTAACACAATAATAAGATCATGGGGCTAACATATCTTTCAACCTATCTTTACTTTCAATGGTCTCGTGATGCGAACTGTTCATGAAAGCACTCGATATCGGCTAAATAGCCGATTCAGACATAGTGCACAGTTAAAGTCATGCCTTATCAAGGATAGATCTATCAAATAACGATCCCCACTCCATGGTGCTAACAGTGGGGTGTGAGGCAGAATCACACATGCCATGATAATAGGCCATGGAACGGTTCTCGCTAGCCAATAAATCTACTCAAGACGCAACATGCTTTAACCGCACACTATGCATGATCAAGATTGACATAAAACAACCGATAAAATATAACTCATCGTTTAATGTATAGATTAGATCAGTTTTAGATTAACAAACGATGGGCTAAACAAGATATAAGGCTGATCTAGATCAATTCCAATCGGGCAGAGTGATACTGCTATAATTTAGATAAATAATGAAAGCAATAAGCAATATCAGTAACTTAATGAATCTACCAAAGACTGCCATTCTAAGGTAGAGCCGATAACTTGACCTTGATCTAGTTCATGCAGTGGGGGTCGACCGGATCGATGCAGCCATACTTGAACTCGACAAGGATCGATAACTAACTTATACCAGAGTCGCAGTGGAGGTCGACCGGATCGATGCAGCCATACGAACAGAGGTATACGCCATGACGGTACTTACAACAAGTAGTGGAGGTCGACCGGATCGATGCAGCCATACTTACTGAAGAACTCGCCGAGATCTACTCTACTCCTACTCCTAAGGGGTGGCCGGAGCCGAAAAAGTAAATAACTTGTGTATTGGATTGATTGTTGCTCTTTACAATACCTGGGGTCTGATATTTATACCCGGAGTCTAAACATGAATTCTACTCGAGCATGATTCGTTACAATTTTTGGCATAAATGAAAACATTCCTAACTTAAGATAACTCGAACTCTAATCTTTCCCTTCTTGCCCAATATGTAGTTTCCTAGTGCCAACCGTAGCCTTTGTCGTTATCCGCTGGCACTATCTGGAGAAAGCCGATTCTAGTTTTTGCATCCGAATCAGCTGGTTCCGATCTGCACACAATTGATTCCTTGATGGCAAGATCCTGGGAGCTTTCGAGTCCCTACGACTCTCTTTCCAAATTTTGGTGTAAACACATGCCCCCCAATTTTGGGATAAAAGTAATTTTATTTCAAAATTATCACGTCTGTATCCCCAATAGGTCTGTAATCACGGGTAGAGAATCTTGATCTGGGGTCTACTGTTTGTTGTTGTCCATATCAGCACATGAGCCCATGCTTCAAACTTTTACGAGAGCATCATTGTTTCACGGGCACTTGGATTCATCCTTCCAGGTCGGCTATAAAATGCTTATCCGACCCTGGCGAGAGCAACTCAACAATTTAGCTATGTCTCTCTTCTACCTGTCTCCTCGTGCGCTCCTAACTCCACTGGACCTTCCATGGTCTATTCTTTTGCTATGAAAATCTTGAGCAATTAGAAGAATTCTTATGCATAGGGTGATTGTGTCGCTCATTCTAGCGCCTTGTCGAGCAAGAGGATCAGCTATTGCAGTTAGAAGAATTCTTGTGATATCACCTGAGTCTTCTCTCCATGCCCGCAAAGCTATTCTAGTGTTTGCAAGGGCTAAAATGTGTGGACACCTTGCCCTTAGTTTATTCCACTGAACGCCAACCAGGAAAGCCACAGGCTCCTTTCCCATAGTTTCTCGATTTACCTGAGAAATCGGCTGAGCACATGTTAGGCGAGCGATTTTTCCTCTTCTCAGGCACAATTTTATCGGGCCAATGTCGATTCGCTTCATGACGACCTTCGGCCTTGTGGGGGCCCGAGACTCCCTTCAATCCAAAGAAGCCTTGATAGGTTGATCTCTGGTCAATGTAAAATCTTTGAATCCATTGCATGATATTTTGTAATTTGGGGAAGCAATAAGTTCGAATCTATTATCTCTTCGTTATCCGTCCCCTGAATTCCTGGAGTGTCGTTCCGCTTCTGTTTCTAATTCCAAATTCATATCCCCAGTGAAATCTATCTTCTCGCCTTCCTGGGCTATATATATACGGGCCACGGCCGTAGATCGAACAACTACCCGCTTCGTCTCAAACTTTCTGCATCCCTAGTATAGTTTCTGCTCTTTCATAGGTTTGAGATCATGGAGAACAGCAAGAGGTCTGCTGAGGAGGCCCTCAATGGATCTACATCATCGTGCCAGCGCATCCACCGTCAAGAGGGTGCAACTTGCAAGCTCCCGTCGTCCTAGAGTAGAGGGCCGACTCTACTCAGCCTTTGGGGCCATCCTCAGCACCAATTTGTCACCAGCTCCCCTGCTACCCGAGGAGGCCGAGAGATAATGATGACCTAATCGCTTCCATTGACCAGGACCTACGAGAAACTTGCCGACTGTCTCTCTATTGCGGAGTTGGCTCTGGCCATAGTTCAAGGCCGATCACCTCCTGAGGCCAACTCAGTGTAGGGAGATGCTGGCCAAGGCTGAAGCCAGAATTGCTGGTGAGACATTTACCATAATTTTCTATCTCTTCTTCAACTTTTATTCTTCGAGATCTTGCTCACCTCTTCTTCAAATCCTTTAGATCTATCGGCTCAGTTGGAAAGCCTTTGTTTGGTTGCGGACCATGCGGCAGGATTCGTCAATGCTAGGGGCGCTGTTCCGATGGCTCGCTTGCATGACATCCCAAACCGCATCAGAGAGGTCGCTCTTCATGGCGTTCGTCATGGTGCTGCCATGGCGTTGGCTGCTGCACAAGTTCACTTCGGCCACAATCTTTGGCTTCTTCCTCGTGGAGCTCTAGTTACCAGATACCCCAGGGATTATGAGCGACTGGTCGAGGATTTCTTCGACGCCACCAATTCTATAGCCCTGACTTCTCAGGCCAATGATATAGTAAACAAAGTGTTTTCTGATCTGTAGCTTGTAATAAGTGATATCAGTGAACAACTCCTTCGTCTCCAATGACTTTTACTTCATCCTTCACTTTGCCCGTACTTGCCTTGCTCCTGCAAGCGATACACATTGTGCCGGTTTTTATCCTTATGGGTTTATCTTCGCACTAGAAGCGATACCCTTCTGGTATCGGCTATTAGAACTGACAGCTGAGCAACTTGGCTGTCAAGTGTTAATCCAAACATTAAGGTAATATTCCTTTAAATATTCTCCATTTGATTGCTCTGCCGAACCCTCTTCTCCTCTTAGTGTTTCCAAAATGTAAATATCACTAGGCGCACAACACTTTATCCAATAAGGTTTCTCCCGATTAGGTGACCATATCGGCTATCTTGCTTTTGGCTGTCAAGGGTAATCCATCCCCAGCTTTCTCTGGAGTTTCATTGCCATTGACCGTCATAAGTACATCTTCGAGAGCATCCCCAGATCAGCCGAAGAAGTCAAACAGATCGCGGGAGCTGGTGCTATTCGGCTAGAAATATTGAGAGCGATCTATGATGTTCCAGACTTGAAATCTGCATGTCAACACATATCTTGTGTAGAATCGATCATACTCTCCGTTATTTAATTACGCTTCCTTTTTTTGGCTAAAGAGCCGATTCGATACAGTCGATCCCAGACTTCTAATCCAATCAAGTCTGAAAACATGGCTTTTATTAGGAGAACCCTTCGATTTCCTGCCTTCAGCTGCTCAATGCCGTACTCCCATCGGCATTAGTGAAGTGGCGCTTCGCCTTCCATTAATTGTGGTTGCCTTTTACACGTCCCGAGGCATCCGCCTCTTCGCTTTAGGTCTTCAAATACCAGCCAGTGGTTTTGGCCTCTAACACATCTCCACTCGCAACTGTTCTTTTGCTCTTCTCCGCCTACCGAAACCCTATAGCGGTTTTCCTTCTCCCTTTCATAGATCCAATCATCCTCCATGGCCAGCGAAGATAACCAAGGCAAGCGCGCGGCGGAGGAAATCCCGGAGGAGAATATGCCAATGAACCAGCATCTCCGTCGCATGAGATGAGATTGATATTTCTTGTTTATGATGATGAACAGTTCTGACTCACCTATAGGTTTGTTGTGAATGACAGTGTCCGTCCTCTTCCTAGGGCCAGTGGGCCTTCTGACGCCGCATCTTCTGTGTTGGCCTCGTCGACGGATTCTTCTGACTCCTACAATGGCGACGACGCCCGACGCTACCTTCATGAGTGGAGGATGCCTTAGAATCGCTACTCTGAGGCGACGTGGGAGAACGACCAACTAGAGATTTGCCTCGGGGTCTCTTAGGCCGCCCTTCACGCGGCTGAGGAGGAGGCCAGCGCCGTCCGAGCGTGGCTAGCCGAGTCTGATGCCATGGTGGCGGGTAAGACAAATTCCAGGAATGCTTCATTCCGATTTCCATTATCTTTTATCCTGATAGTCTTTTGTTCCTGTGATAGTCAGCCCTGACGGTGCAGTTGGAGTCTCTCCAACTGGCGGCGAACGCGGCCGTAGATGCCGTCAATGCGTGGGGTTCCCCCATCGCTGTTCGTCTCTAAGATGTCCTAGTCCGCGTTCGGGAGATTGCCCTCCACGGTGTTTGTTAGGGTGCGGCGGTGGCGCTGACCGCGGCACAGGTCCAAACTGGGTATGAGCTCCATGCCATGGAGACTAGTTTCCCAATGGGTGGTGGCCCTAAGGAGCATGAGGACCTGCTCGAAGAATTCACCATGGCAGCGGAGGCCATAGTAGACATCACATCCTCTCAGGATGTGGTGAACAAGGTCTTTGATTAGTTTGTACTTAGATAATATGATGAACAAAGACTCCTGTTCTTTCATGAATGTGCCTCAGTGCAATGCCCTTGTATATGATTGTTTTTGCTTCTTGTTTTTGCTCTATAGGCGATACATATTGTATCGGCTTTTATTGTCTCTGAAGATTTTCACTTTTTGAACTAGAGGCGATACCTTTTCTGGTACCGGCTATTAGAGCCGAGAACGAATCAGGCTACCGAATGTTGATCAGATGCTAGGATAACGTCCCTTTAAATATTTTGCCGCAAAACTTTTCATACCAAAGGTTAGACGATCGATCAACCCAGGTCAAGTATCCAATTAAACGAAATAGACCTTCTTTAAGAAATCCATTAACTCTGAATCGCACTTACACTTTGATTCAGCATTCACATATGTCGGCCTAAACCCATCTCCAAGACTCAATGCTTATTTTTCCATTAATCCAACGGCCGACGTGAAGTCGTGATTTTTCTACTAAAACAAACTCTCAGAGCCCATCGCTTGCATCGACTATTGGCTTTCATTGCTGATCTTAATGAAGCCTCCTTTCCATGACTTGCCAGAAAAACATTCGAAGTCTCTTAGTTCTCAAAAGACTGGATCGGTTGTTGTGATGCTTACGGACTCATCAGCATGAACCAGTTCGACATCATCTCCATGCCATTGAATCAAACACTAATGCATGGTCGATGGTATACAGCAGTTCGCATGAATCCAATCATGACCGAGGAGCAAACTGTACAACCCTTTTCCATCGATGACGAAGAATGTGGTGAGCAGAGTCTTGCTTCCGATTGTTAGTTCAATGTTTATTGCCCCCGGGTCTTAGACATATTACCTCCGAAGTCCTTAAGCATCATGTTAGTCTCCATCAGATCTTCTAGTCCTTTGCTGAGTTTACAAAAAGTAGTGTAAGACATAAGATTGATAGAAGCACCTCCGTCCACCAACATCTTGTTTATCAGCTTCCCATCGACAAGACCTTTCATATATAACGCTTTTAAGTGCCGATGTTTGACTGGTTTGTCAAATATTGCTTGCTGTACAACCGTCAACTTGGCAACTATCTCCTCATATCCTGATTCATCGAAATCTGAATAAACTTCTTGATCTGCCAGAGCTCTGAATTTCGATGGCAACATAAAAGCCATTTGGATGTTAGCCGATGGTTGCTTCCTATCGGCTATTTGCTTGGTACTCCACACTTGAGTTTTACCGGATGCCTGAGCCTGTTCCATCTCTTTATTCCTTAGGCATTGCACCATTCTCTTCTGGCTTCTTGTTAAACCTCCTGGGCACCACTGGCCTTCTTGCCACACATATCTTCTTTCATTGCCTTCCTCTTCATGATCAGCCCAGTCCTAATCAATGACTCTTTTTCCAAGCCGATCATGAACACTTTTATTTTTTAAGTGCCGATCCATGTTATTATGATGATATGCATCTTGAGAATGGATAGACTAGCGGTTGGTTTGAGACTGCCTATACTCTCGATATTGATTACTGCATTCTGGACAGTCATATCTGGTAGGCAACTTCAAACCTTCATTCCAGCAATGTCTGAAGAAAGGACAATTCCAATGTAATTTGGCTTGTTCCCTTTCATACCTCTCTTGTTTCAGTTGATGCTGGTATGCTTGATCTTTTAACCAACGCTGATAATCCTTTTTCTTCTACCGCTGCCATTTATTCAACAGAATTCGAGATGTGACCCATAGCTTTGTCATCTCTGCTTTTGACATCTTCCCCTGCTCGTATCAGCTCTTTTGCTCGGCACGATGTCTTCTAATCTCTCTATACTCGTCAGCTGATATTTGCATCTTGGGATCGACTGTTCCAGCTTCTTTTGATTTGGTTGATGTTAGGACCTTAGTTTTTCCTTTGAATAGCCCAGCATCAACCATGTTTTGATCTCCTGGGAAAGGATTATCATCAACTTTCATTTTCCGAGGCGTATCAAATTTGAGCCTCCCTTATTGAATAGCTCCCTGTATATGCTGCCTGAAGATTCTATATTCATTAGTGGAATGAGAAGTAGCATTATGGAACTTGCAGAACTTCTTATTCTTCAACTGATCAGGGGGCAACATGACATGACCATTAGCAACTTGATCTGGCCTTTCTTGAGCAAGAAATCAAAGAGCTTATCTAATTTGGTGACATCAAAGTCATAGCTCTCCTCGACTCCTCTTCCCCAAGGATTTGGCACCATCACCGTCTTCTTACCCCAATTCCATTTAGCCGTAGCAACCTCTTCTTCTTCATCTCCATAGTCATCATCGACTGAGTATGGATCATAAGCTTTGGCTACTGTGGTACTCTTCTGGAACCGGGTATCTCTATGCATACTCTAGAATTGGCTATTGAGCGCTGCCACTCATTGAGCCAATTGACCCAAGTTGTCAAATTCTTGTCCCAGCAGCTTTTCTTTCCACATCGACAGCATTCCTTGAACAACTAAAGCAGCTAGTTGATCATCGGCCAAGTTTAAGGAGAAGCACAAGTTCCTAGTCTCTCGGAACCTCTGAAGAAATTCAGTGCCCGATTCATTAGTCTTCTGTCTTATAGTTGTCAAATCGGTAATCTTCTTTTCTCTAGTCCCAGTATAAAAATATGTATGAAACTTCTTCTCCAGGTCAGCCCAATTGGCAATGGAATTGACTGGCAATGATGAAAACCAAGTGAAGCCTGGCCCTGATAAGGATAGAGAGAAGAAACGAACTCGATGGGCATCCTCAACTGACGCTTCGCCCAATTGTGTAAGATACCGACTGATATGTTCTATCGTGCTTGTACTGTCTTAGCCAGTGAACTTAGTGAATTCTAAGAGCCTATAATTCGTAGGAAGAGCGACCAAATCATACCATTCTAGATATGGGCGTTTGTATGAAAAGGTCAACCCTTTTGGCTTCAGACCGAACTAATTCTTCATCATCTCGGTCACCCTTAGCAATAATTCATCAGCTTGTGGATTTGGATTCCTCTACACCTGCCGACCCATCTGTGGATTGAAATCCCATGTGCCTTGATATCCTAGATTTGGCATCATGTGGAGGGTGTTATAATCTTTGCCATAGTGATACCCTTGTGGAATCTCAATCTGCTGGGTCCTTTGCTGGCTTGCTGCTTGAAGTCTCTGATTGTAGACATAAGGGTTTATATCTCTTTGGATCCTTTGAATTGATGGTGCTATTTTTTGAGCCGACGATGGTATGTGGCCTGATGCGCCGAAATTGATCACCTGGTTCTGACTTTGCCCCGCCGGCTATTGCACATGCTATACTGATGATCTAGGATTGTACTGTGTCTGATTTGCAGTAGTTCCTCGAGTTTGTTCAGATGAACCCTGGACTGTCTGGACATCACCACTACCAGCTGGTGCTGCTTCTTGATGGCTAGTATCGACTAGATTGGTCCCTTGGGTCGATGGATCTGGAATGTTGTAATAAGCCGGTCCGCCTTGACCAACTAGAAATCCATGAATCGCCTCTCTCATGGCGTTGTGGAATATGTCCACGAAAGCTTTGTTATGGCTTGATATGGCATCACAAACAAATTTTTCTACAACTTCCTTAAAGAAACGCCTGTCTTCATCTTCAGTTGTATCTGTCTGCCCGTGTAGTAGAATTCTTGGTAGTGGAAATTTCTAAACAATTGTGTTGTCACGTATTTTGGTATAGGACAAGAAACATTTGTTCTGAAACTCTTCTATAGCTTTACTGATGATACCCTTATCCCCATCAGGTAAATCTTCATAATGCAGCATAAGGATATCGTTGTTGTTGTGAACCGCCATGACGATTGTGGGGTCCCACCGGGCGTGCCAGAAACGTGTGTCGACACAGAATTTTCGTTTTGTGCCGAGGACACACGCAGCAAGCTGGAAGGGTCCCCTCGATGGAGCTGTAGATCCGCCTAGCTTTAGCATAGGGGTGGTCGATCCTACGCACTCCTCCTGAGACATGCCAGTCAATTTGAACCTATAATTGACAAGGAGAGAAAGTTCATCAGTAATTAAGGGCAGAACTTGCCAGTGTTGCCAGACAGTCCCGAATGTGCGGCTCTGAGAGCCGATATGAAAGGAGATAGACTAAATAGTCGATTTTAGCATATTTATGAGAATAGATCGGTTAAAGCTCATTGGGTTGTATAAGAAGAATCGGTTATCATTCAGGATAAATATCGTTATTTGAACAAATATTAATCAATGGCAATAAGATGTCAACAATGATTGGTTTATGCCAAGCCAATGATTACAAGTAACCGAACCCCTTTCTATATAAAGAAACAATTCAACACCACTTAACCATTTTATAAAGGTAAATCTAATGAACATGTTAGATCCCATCTATCGCTATGACCAGTGGGGCATGAGGCAGAATCATGCAGGCCGTAGAAATAATAATAGACTCGACAACCCTAACTCATTACTAATATCAGTGGGGCATGAGGCAGAATCATGCAGGCCATAACACAATAATAAGATCATGGGGCTAACATATCTTTCAACCTATCTATACTTCAACAGTCTCATGATGCGAACTGTTTGTGAAAACGCTCGATATCGGCTAAACAACTGATTTATGCATAGCGCACAGTTAAAGTCATGCCTTATCAAGGATAGATCTATCAAATAACAATCCCCACTCCACAGTGCTAACAGTGAGATGTGAGACAGAATCACACAGGTCATGATAACAGGTCATGGAACGGTTCTCGCTAGCCAATAAATCTACTCAAGATGCAACATGTTTTAACCGCACACTATGCATGATCAAGATTGACCTAAAATAGCCGATAAAACGTAACTCATCATTTAATGTATAGATTAGATCAGTTTCAGATTAACAAACGATGGGCTAAACAAGATAAGGCCGATCTAGATCAATCCCAATCGGGTAGAGTGATATTGCTATAATTTAGATAAATAATGAAAGCAATAAGCAATATCGGTAACTTAATGAATCTACCAAAGACTTCCATTCTAAGGTAGAGCCGATAACTTGACCTTGATCTAGTTCATGCAGTGGGGGTCGACCGGATCGATGCAACCATACTTGAACTAGGCAAGAATCGATAACTAACTTATACCAGAGTCGTAGTGGAGATCGACCGGTTCGATGCAGCCATACGAACAGAGGTATAAGCCATGATGGTACTTACAACAAGCAGTGGAGGTCGACCAAATCGATGCAGCCGTACTTGCTGAAGAACTCGCTGAGATTTACTCTACTCCTACTCCTAAGGGGTGGCCGAAGCCGAAAAAGTAAATAACTTGTGTATTGGATTGATTGTTGTTCTTTACAATAGCCGGGGTCTGATATTTATACCCGGAGTCTAAACATGAATTCTACTCGAGCACGATTCGTTACAATTTTTGGCATAAACGAAAACATTCCTAATTTAAAATAACTCAGACTCTAATCTTTTCCTTCTTGCAGAGTCCGATATGTAGTTTCCTGGCGCCTACCGTAGCCTTTGTCGTTATTCGCTGGTGCTATCTGAAGAAAGTTGATTCTAGTTTTTGCATCAGAATCAGCTGGTTCTGATCTGTACGCAATTGATTCCTTGATGACATGATCCTGGGAGTTTTTGAGTCCCTGCGACTTTCTTTCCAAATTTTGATGTAAACAAAGATATTTAGAGATTTTACAACCTGCCACTGTGTAAGAGTGTGATTTCCTATAGATCATTGACGAGACTCCTAGCATTGTGTGTCCTCTTGTTTGCAGGCTATTGTTTTACTTGGAAGCAAAGCTGACGTTCTCTGTATAATTGTGGTACTTTCTTTTAAGCATAGGACTGATGCGTGCTTTCGGTATAGGAAACTACATCTATTTATGGGATTTCCTTTAAGCCAGATATTTATCAGCATGACAATGAAATCGACTGGGACCTCCTTCAGTTGATAGCTCGAGCCACTGATATGGTCATCATTTATTTCCAGAAGGCTGCTTCCATACGACAGAAACACTCTTTTTATCCTTTTAGAATCCTTTACCTATACAACATATTTTGTATGTAGACAGACTGGCTTTTCCTAAATTTTAAAATCCCATTACAAGTAGGTCACAAAAAATTATTGAGCGCGTCCGCACAGAGCAATTTGAAGATAATACTGACACTGGCAAGGTAAACCAATGTCCTATCCCGATTCAGCTGTATTTATAGTCTCTGCAGGATTTGAGAACGCACTATTGTTGACACTGTTGAGACCATACATCCAAAATATAATTCCATCTTTAAACCAAAACAAAAATAAATGATTTTCCAGGCCAAACTTACTTCCTCAGCTAGCATCTATGTTTCATTTTATTTTTTAAAGGACAAATCTATTTGCTTCGTGCACTTTGGGTTTTCTTACATAAATAAGATTGTCCCAGTTAGTTGCACTACCCTTTTACTTTTTCCACTATCAGTGCAGAACATATAGCGCCGATCACTTCAGTCAAAAACTTTCAGAATTTGTTGACAGAAGCGGTCCATTTCAGATATGTTCTGAGGCCTGATCATTTATCTAAACCCATACTACCTATGATACCAAATCTTTTTTCTGCTACTATGACAGATTTAATAAGTGTCTTGCATACTCCTCATGCTACTAACCATTTTCCTTATCCTACAGGTATATGAAACAATGACATGGATCTGGCATTTTGTGACATGAACAAGTTTATGCTCAGTGCATACAACAAGTCCCTGTTCACTTTCCTGTATCCATCCTATGTATGTAATAGTGCCTCCTGGATGGCAGCCCGTTTACATACTTCAAGACACTACTGTCCACTGTATATTATGTGCTAAGTTGGATGCTTAGAACTACCTGTACTCAGCTATATAGACCTATCTTTTGCGCATCTAACATAGAAAATGCTAAAGTTTCTGCTTCAGGAGCGCAATCTATAATGTTTAGTTGTTTTGTAACTAGAATTTATGTTGTCTGAACAGACTACGTCTAACGAATGGCTTCCTATTGCTGACTACTTTGTGTTTTTTTTCTCTTGCAGGATCTCCAATATTTGGAAAAAGGTATGGCGGCTTGTTCCAACCGTTTATAGCCAGCTTAGGTTAGTGTCTGTTTTTACGCTTCTCTTATCTATGTTTTGACTATGCCTATTCTGGGTTCGCCTTTTAGCTTACACAATGACTGAGTTTGTTTACTGATGAAATTAGCATACTTAGTGATTCATGCTTCTCCCTACCACTGCATGTTCTATGGACTGCGAATTTAGTTACTACTGAAATTTGTGCCACCATGTCTGCAGTTAGGTTGCCTCCTATTGTCATCTATAGTCTTTAGACCTTCTAGACTATGATTTGTGATTTTTATAAAAATTCCGGTTGTAGTGTTGTTCATACCATCCTACCGCCCTGGACGGCATCCATTTTTCGATCCGATTTTTTAGTTCGCATTTTTTTCTTTACCTAACTTGGCCCCCGGGCGGACATGCACTTTTTTCTTTACCTAACTTGCCCTTCTATCTGTTAAATCACGCTTTGCCTCATTGTACTGCTATTTCCAAAAAAGATTTTAAAGCATTATCTACAAAATTATTTTCCTAAACATTTAGCTGACCAACATCATTTACATAACAAGCTTTGTACGATGTGAATAGCGTACAACACACGTCTTGATGCAGTATGATAATGCTTAGTCATGCTCCAGTAACCAAATGTGTTTCAAATTCCATGTGCTCTTGTTCGCATACAAATAGCAATGTGAAGTGCTCCTGCTAAGCATCATATCCATCTCGTTGCCTTTTAGGTTCCTAATTGAATTGACTGAAGCACATCTTTACTCACGGTAAATTGTTTTTTAGGTTCCTAATTGAATTGCCTTTTAGGTTCCTAATTGATACATTGAACTCTGCTTGCTGGGTGAATCTGGTGAAGTACTCACTGAATAGATCTACCATATTCAAATGTATCACCAGATTCACCCAGCAAGCAGAGTTCAATGTCTTTCAGCAGCAGCCTTTCCAATAGTGGACAAAGATTACTAAAACACATCCCTTTGACATCTCAAGATGAAAGGATCAAACATCTAGAGGCATAGTTAGCACTTAATTTGCTACCTTCTCAGGCATCCAGAACACTGCTATCACTGATTTGTGTTGTCAAATATGTACAAAAAATACGTACTGCCCCATGTACAAAAAAACTGAAGTGTTCGAGTTTATCTGTATAAAATGTCTATATTAACCTCCTTTGCCTAATTCTATTTCCATACAAAGATTAAACGTGTATTTTTCATTTACTAGCTAATACAGTGACATGTATTTATCGTGTCCATGCTTCGAGATCTTATAAAAATATATACACACCTCCAGATCTGCGATTGCATTTCCAACTGATTGTCGACGCGCGCGAGGGCGTGCGTGATGGACTAGTTCTAATATATTAAGGCAGTTTGCTTTGGCCGCCTCCTAGCCTGTCCACGTCACCTTAAATTTTGTTAGCCGTTCGATCTTCCCATCTGACGACCCAGATTTCGTAAAGCAAATTTTATCGAAAGCGACTTCTCATGATTCTCCTTACCTTATTGAGCTTCTCACCTACTTCTCATTGGACTCTCCTGCTTCTCGTCCGAAGCCAGGCAACCAAATATATATCCAGCTTCTACTTCTCCTTCCTAAAACTTCTCAAAATATCTCGCCTCCCCCTCTCATCTCTCACCCCATCGTTCCTAGCCCCGATGCGGACGCGCGACACGGACACGACGATGACGGCTGACGCGGCGGCTACAGCCCTCCTCCTCCTCCCCACCCCGGCGTGCTGTCTGACCTAGCATCACGTCTCACTGCGCCAGGCACGATCGGGGCACGACGGCGCACCCGGCCTGCGGCACGGCTCTGTCCGTGGCCACCGGCGATGGTCGTCCCCGGCCATGACCCAGCGTGACCCCCCCCCGGTGCCCGTCGGCGTCACTTCCCCCAGGCATTGCCTCCTCCCTCTGATCTGTGTGTGCTACTGTGCTCCAGGAAACCCTAGTTGCCCATGCTACAGGTCGGGGCAGCACAGCACTGACCCCGCCCCGGCGGCAGTGCCCTGCTCCCGCATCGAGACGCTCGTCGGCGACAGCAGCGGTGGCCATCCTCTGCCTTATTTCTTCCTCCTTGACCTCCCTGGGGTTTGGTACGGTAGCCTAAAATATCCCCTTTAACTCCTTTGCCACCTTATGTCTCTAATCCCTTGATTTTGCTTTCTTTATGTATGTATTATTTTTACTTACACATACAGTTGTGTTCTGAAAAAGAAAAACCTAACCATGTCTCAAAGCTTTCTATTACTGTTGTGAACCTTTTCAAAACATATACAAACGTATGCCATTGCTCATCATGTACGTACAAGAGCAGAGGTCACTGTCTTTTGGGTATGTCTAAATACCAAACTAATTTCTGCTCTGATGAATGTGATGTAGCCTTCTGTATGTTTTTTTTAGTTTTGCTTTAATTTTCAATTATGCCTCCTATATGTTTTTACCTGTTTAGAAACATGTGAGTTATGTTTTTAATTAAGATCCATGCTGTTGAAACTGAACCTTCATACGTGTTCTCTTTCATGTAGTTAGGCAATTCTATCTCACAGGGATGATCGTCCTCTTATCTCGACCTGGTAACTGGTGATCTAAGATGTTGGACTGCAGGCTTCTACATAGAGAGCAACAGTCAGCGAACAGGTAATCAACATCACAGCAAACAATTTCTAAAGGATTCACATGGCTATCTATCGTTTCGGTGGATCTACAATCCACTGAAGATTTACTTCCATATAGGCCCTTTCTATTTCAGGATCACGACCATATGATTTAACTATCCACTGAATTCCTTGGGACTGGCTTAGTAGCTGTTAATTAGAGAGACTTGGCAAACAAAGGAAAAAGGCGAATGTTTGAGGCCAAATTTCCCATGCTTACTGTTTTTTAGGTCTATACAAGATTATTAGCCATTGTTCTTAGTTAATCAACCTTGGTTTAGTAGGCGTTATTTAATTTGATTCCATTCCTAGTAATTGTAATTTGTAGGAATTATATAATTTAGCTCACAAAATGGTTTGCTAGGCAATTAGGCAACCTATCAGTCGTTCTCTTCGTATTTAATTCCAGTTCAGTTTATGGTATTTTCTAGCGCTTTTCTCCTTTTACTCAAATGATATTCATTGTTGCAACTTGATATGGGTCCATATAGCTACTGCAGGATTGCATAACATTTGGTCATTGTACTATCGGAACCACAAAAATGTGGAGTTACATGAGAGGTTGCTGCCATAGATTAACACATATTTTCTAGGCCTTCCATTGGTATATTTATGGTTGGGTAGAGTAGTATATTCAGATATATGATTCTACCATAAATCTCAGATCAGTATATGTGGTTTTCCTATACATAATTTTATAAATATAAAGTTAACACTTAGTTCAGGTTAACCATGATTTGTGTTTTTACTTTAGGATTTTAGTTTCAGGCCATACTAAAATTTTGGTTTATCATTTTTACTGAATCTACATCTTTTTTATTTTTTTTGTCCAAAAAATACTAATACCAGTGTCATTTATACACTAGTTAGGTCCATCCAGATGATTCCAGTTACGGCCTAATTACGATGACTTGCTAAAAAAACTGAATTATGCATTCCAATAATTTCTCCACCTGCTGTGGAAGGTAAAATATTTTCCCAGTAATTTTAGAAAATTGACTGAGGGAGTATGCAACATATATTGTTTCGAATACTCAGTAATTTTTTTGGTATTTAGCTGCAGAACATAGAATGCATTCATCAGCCTTAGAGCGCGCTCTTGATTTTAATTCTTCACTGCTAATTGCAAATCTAGATTTACTCAACCTTAATGCCTTTCTTTGCAACAAAAATATGAAATACAGCTAGCCTAAAATTATGTGGTTCTAGGTTAACTCTACTTTGAATAACATAGAGTACGATGTCCACTTTTAGATTGCCCTTGAATATCTGATACGATATCCATAGTTCGTTCATGACTTACAGTGGACCCCAAAGAAGGAGAAACCAGGTAGTGCTTTTGGAGGATGGACAAGGTGTTACCTTCCTATGCTACAAAACCCTCGTCTACCGACAAAGGACAAAATGGACCTCCCTCTATCTAGATTGTTGCCATCTGAACCTTTTTTATGAAAGATATTTGTCTTGATATTACTGACATGTTTTTAAAATTCCTTTGTGCTTATTGTTGTCTATCCAAAACTGAACATACATGTTCTAGGTATTTGCATGTGACCCCTCTTTTCTTTTCGGTCTTGTGAGTTCTTGTTACACAGGAAAGCAGATGGAGAAATGGTGGCAGCAAGGACAACCAGTTAGGACAATAGATGGTGAGTTCTTGTTTAACCCAGCCATTTTAGTTGTGTAATTCTTCTTGGAAACATGATAACCTAGAGCGTATGGATTTAATTTTTCCTTCATTTTGGTGTGCTTTGCAGGAACAAATATTGAGATACATCTTTGATTGCTTAGACACAAATGGTGTTGTGCTTCTGTAATATAACCTAGAGAAACAAATAGATCTGTTCCTCAGTTAACCTTTGCTAAATAAACCTACATTGTTACTCATGGTGTATGCACTGGCCTTGATTATTTCTTATGCCATTGTAAGGTTTAGTTCTTGGGCCACTGAACAAAGGAGAGGGATTGGGCTAACTTTAGAGTTTGCATTTTGGTCTATTTTTCTGTGACTTCTCTGCTTGCTTGTAAAGTACAGACTTCTCTATACCATCAGGTTGGAGACCAAATGGATGATTTCTTTTATCCTTTATTATTTCATTGTAGATTCTCTTATCTCCTAATGCAAGATGAATTGTAATAAGTTCTTAATTTTTGCATGTTCAGTGTTTGCCCTACTGAATCTAATATTGTCTGGTTTTACTTTATTTCTTACCATCCGGTGTGTAAACACTAATGTTTTGTGTAGTCCTGCTCCATAAAAGGTATGATGCTTCCTCAGAATAGTCCTCTTATATAATGATGCTGCAGTGAAGCTTGCTTCTTTTAGAAGCAATGGGGGTTACGGCAGTAGTTTAGTTGAAGTAAAACAGTAGGGGTTAATGAGGCTTAGCAATTCGAATATGCCCATGAACAGTTAGTGCTTAGTAAAATCCAATACAATTTCCGATTGTTTTTACGTGTCTATAAAAATTAAATTCATTTGATTTAGTTATATGAAGTCTCGGAGACGAAAACATTACAGAAAATGTCCCCATTCATGTTTATTACTAGCCATCTTAAAATTGTACATACATATCCTCTAGCAAATGTAAGAAACAATTAGGTCCATTTTATGATGCTAATGGTCATTGAGCTACAGCGCTATTTGGGCAAGGTGACCCTATTGTGTTTAGGCCTAACACTTTCTATTTGATGAGCTCTTCATTTGAGAAGCTACTATGAAGGTGTGTACTTGAGATAT
Organism: Miscanthus floridulus; assembly: GCF_019320115.1. Lineage (NCBI taxonomy): Eukaryota > Viridiplantae > Streptophyta > Magnoliopsida > Poales > Poaceae > Miscanthus > Miscanthus floridulus. The sequence continues at coordinate 34,861,784 of NC_089591.1, forward strand.
AGTGAACAATTCTAAATTGCTTCTATGGTTCCCTTTATTCTCATTTATTAATAGAGTGAAACCTGAGATGCAAGATGCATTAGTTAGGATGGTAAAAACTAATGTTTAAGTTCACTAAGTTATAAATTTAATTAGCTAATTGATCAATGCGTGTAGCATTGACTTATATAATACCCTCTACTTACCCTTAGTTCATTGGAATTAAAAATGTAGGTTCATTTCCAATTTTCCAACTCCCAATGACTAGCTCCAGATTTAGTAGAGGCAGTAAGATCAGAGCACCATTTTTGTTCCTTCTTTCTATCTGATTAGCACATACACAGACTAAGATTACTATGACTCTCACCAATGTTTCAACAGAAACACTATTTCTTAGCTTGCATTGAGAAAAAAAATATTAGCTCATCGATTTAAGGTAATGCATTGTCTTGTTAGTCTCAGTGTTTCTTACCTGGTTTTCAGATAAAAAAGGCTTTCAATCCTGCGCTGCATCTTTGGTTAGATAACCGACACGTGCAAGGGCGCGCGTGATGGACTAGTACTATCAAGCGAGCGGAGTTTGGTGGCCGCTCAGGCTAGCCACGATAGCGGAATTAATTTGTAGCGTTTGATCTCATTTTCACGGTCTCCTTTTACTCCATCTTCTGTTACTGTTCCTGGCCCACGTGCCATCCTGTGTAAGGCTAGAGAAAAAAAATATCTCTCCCAAATCGGCCATCTCCGCCCCAACCTCGCCGCCTCCACCTCCGCCCACGCCGCCCCGTGCCCCTTTTCTCTCTCTCCGCCTATCCCTCTGGCTCCGCGGCGCACCGTGCCAAGGCAATGGCGCCGCTGCTGCTCGCCATGACGCCATCGAGGCCACGACACCGCCGCTCTGCCCTCTTGGCGTCCTAGCACGGTCAACCCCCAGCCCTAGTGACGTGGCTCGACCACAGCTGGCTGCTGTCTGGGCGGGTCCCGGTTGCGATCGTCCCGATGCGGCGGCCTAGGTGGACCACCCACCGGATCTGGTGATTCCACTGCCGTCACCCTCCTCTCTCCTCTCTCCTCACACTCTTCCCACACTACTGTTTCATTGGAGTTTTTTCTTCAATGATATGTGAATTTTATCTGCAAGTCAGATGAGATCACCATGTGAGATATGTTGGCTGCTAGATACATGGCAACTGCTTAATTTTATCTGCATGTGAGATGAGATGCATGGCAATATTTGTGTTTGATCCTAGAAAAACTTCTTTATGAGGGTCTCAATAGGTGCAAAATCACATATACTTGAAACCAGTTATATTTGCTAGAACCAAAATGTTATGGACTGCGTAAATGGTTTACTGTTTTTTGGTTATATCCTGAAACTTAGACTTTCTTGAATACCCAAATGCTAGATAGCATCCTATGCGTTTTAATTGAAACCGAAACTTTCTTAAATACCAAATACCGAACCAAAATTTTCTGCTGCTTTTTTCCATCAATGGCTGCACAAACAGGAACCCTACGATGAGTACGGGCATGGCAATTTCAACAGGACCAAACATTTTTGGATGCAGGGCTTGGGATGTCCATTTTCACTTTTCAGTCTACGTGCTTTGCTGATGTCTACCATTCTCATGTTTGAAAACTGAAAGTTCAGCCATGCGTTCTAAATCTCATGTTCTATTGATTGTGCTATTTTGGATGTGTGCCTTGTCTACAAATAGTATTCGAACCATAGTTTTAAGTTAGATTGTGCATATCATTGCATGGCTCTATTAATAAAACTATCGATTACTGCCAGCACAGGGAGATGCAATTTCCTTTAAGACTTTGGGTTAGAGAACTATGAGTTTGCATCGTGGTTTTTTTTATCAATTTTCAGCCTGCATACCTTGTTTTGCATTTTAGAATCCTGCTCATGAGGTAGTTCCATTTTAGGACTACACAACAGGACGCAATACTTTGTTAGGTATCAAAATCCACCTCATGTACATAATCGGCAGGTTTCAGAAAGTGATATAGTTTATAACACTCCGCAAGGTTCTGGTCTTATCTCCAAAGTCAGCAAGAGGATTCATTAAGAAAGGGTGACTACTCATGTGAGGAATCCCATTGCTTATTTTTTCAGAGGATCTTAGGCTATGTAAAAGTATGCTTGCTGATGGGTGAGTTTCTGAATTTGATTTCTTAGACGATAAGGTGGATACAGGAATGGGCTGAACCACACCGTCTGTTCAAGAGAATTACTTACCCCTCCGAAAGAAGCTGATTTTTTTTATCTCACTCGGTGCTAAATTTATATACTGTAATGTCGGATGGCTACTGGAATGGAAGGATCTGGGCTACGAACATGCTACATAGGAACTTGAGTCTTCATCTTTCAAAAGTAGACATGGTATGACATGGAAAACATTTATTTGTGTTAACTACCACACAACAACTTCATTCAACAAGGAAGTGACAATGATCTATATATTTTCATCATTTGGGCTTTATGCTCATCTCTTTTTTAGTACACCACAACTAATGAGATTTATTAGTTTCAATCAAGCTTGTTTTTTCTGCAGTTGTCTAGTGACGTTGCTTTCCTAGGGTACCTCACGCAAATATTGAGCTCTGTTAGTTCCAACCAAGTTTTGTTCTTTCTGTTGTCTACAGAATAGTCCATTTGAACCATAGGTTCAGATTGACCCTGTGGGATTTCCTGTGAAATCCGTTACATTGTTACATTCCAAACATGTCCTAGATTGCTTAAAGATTTCACAATTTTCAGTAATGGTGCTATCCATGTGCTATACAGGTAAAGGGGGCATATTTAAGAAACACCACAGACTGCCAGATGGTTGTCCTCCTGGTTGAAATGATGACCATTTGAGATTACTTAACCTACTTCATGGGTTCTGCCATAATTCTCGTGCTGCTTGTTTCGTCGACGATCAGGTAAAATTGAACTATCTAAATATTTTAGTCACCTTGCATGAAGAAAATTATATTGACGTGTTTTGTTGCCACCTTTCCTGTGAAATCTTTGTTACATTGTCACATTTCAAGCATGCCCTAGATTCCTTAAAGATTTCACAGTTCTCAGTAATGATAAACTATCCACGTGTTATACAGATTAAGGGGGGCATATTTCAGAAACTCTAGAGACTGCCAGATGGTTGTCCTCCTAGTTTAGATGATGATCATTTGAGATTCCTTAACCAGCTTCGTGAGTTCTAGCGCAATTCTTGTTCTCCACTTCTCATCGATCTAAATATTTTTGTCACCATCCATGAAAAAGTATATTGCCGTGTTTTATTGGCACCTTGTACCTAAGTTCTTGGATTCTCTCTAGATTTAATTGTGCTTCCATTTGTTGCTTGCCTTTTTATTAGTTGAGGTTTATGGTTACTGGCATGGCTAACTCTGCTGGCACCCTTGTATTGTGGCTGTTTTTAATGTAGTATGGTGGATGCTTTGATTATTACATCGGTGTATTTTACACATGTCATGGTTTAATTAATTAGCTTATCTATTGTATATCTATTGTACAGGATCGAGTAATTAAGACCATTCTTTTCGCGGCATCCATACTTCCTTACATTTGTCGACCACTCCTCATTATCTCTACTTCTACTTCTCTCTCCTTGTGGGAGGCTAAGTTCAATCGGTTGGCAGCATCCATCAATGTTGTATTGTACAATGGAGACAAACATGTAATCAATTCAAGATCTAGATTCCCTGACGATGGTTCTATGTTGCGAGTTCTCTTGTCCCACCCTAGAGGTAATATTATTTTGGTACACTCAGTTTGTCTACCTTATCCATTAAAAGAGCACCATTGCTTTCTTTAAATGCATTTTGCATTAATGTTATGAAACCATGAAGTTTACTTACCAAATAATGTGTACCTTTTGTTTCCTTTTGTAGTTCCATTATTATATAGGATAATGAAGCCATTCAACAAATTAACTGGGCACCATTTATGGTCGATGATTGCGAAAACTCTAGAGTTTCAAAATGCCTTCAGCAACTTAAGCAACTTCATACCAATTTTAGGGTGGTTCTATTCAGTTCCTCACTAAAGGTGCTGCCAACAACCTTATATGGAATTCCTTTTTGCACAAGTGGGTCATATTTTCTTATTTTTATCTTGCAGCAAAGTATTGCAGACCACATCAATCGGCTGTCTTTCATCAATCCTTAAGAAAATGGTACATTGAGTGTTTCAAATGGTGTTTCCTTTGATACAGCTGCCACCCTAGCCGTTCAGAATGAAAAACTTGCACGTTATGATGCTTTTGAGCCGAAAAGGCAGCTTGTTCAGAGCTTTGAGAGTATTGGGTTCCTGCCCGCCTTTCACCAGTGCAACTACAGATGTGCTGTTACATATTACTACCGGGTTATTTAGTAGATCGCCTCTATGTTCTTATACCCTCTGTTTATTTGGTGCCCTTGCCATCTAGGCTCCCTCAATTTCTCCATCAGGTTGGGTGTTTCAGACACTATCAAAATTCCTAAGTTCTAAATAATCCTCTCCATCCTTCGAACCATTCTTCAACATACTTGGCTTGTGCTTCCACTGTTCATGATTCTTACCTATGCTTTCCTCCTATTTAAAATGTAGTCGTCCATTCCCTGTTTGGCTTCGATTCCTCTTTTGGCTCCTTTACTTCTTCCTTTTCGTTTCCCTACCCACCCTTCTCTATTGGCCTATGTTTAGTGTTTCCTCATGTTTCAGATGTGGCCACCCATTGCCTATTTAGGCTTCCATTTGAGATGTATTTTAGCATATAATTGTCAGGCACAAACCTCTTGTGCACTGTTCTTTAGTGACATTTGGCCAGGACTATCAGCAACCATTTTCTGGATTGCCAATTGACCATAACTCTTAAGGAGCTTTTGACAGACATTTCCTTTTGGAATCATAACCAACCTTGCCTCACTAGATCTAAATATTTTTGTTGTTTCCCAAAAAAAAAGATCCAAATATGTTTAAAATTAATCCAATGGGCTGGTTGGTCAATCTTCAACCGTTTAAAGAATCTTTGTATACTTGATTTGCTCTAAAGGGATAACAAAACTGGGATGGGAACATACCTCTGAACCATGAGCATCATGACTGTCATGGAAAACGATATAACTACATATTACGAGATGTTACCTACAATGTGCATGAGGCAATGAACCTTTCTCCCTAGACATCTTGCATTGTTAGTTTTATCCCTATACTCATACTACCTTCTCTAATTTTTACCTAAGAAAACGGCTCAACACCCTGATGTTATCAAAACTAGGTCCAGCATCATCGAAAATTTCAACCTTCCGGCCTATTTGCAGTAAGGGCTCACCTCCAAGGATGTACACCGGTATGTAATCCTGGTAAAGCTTCTTCAGGAAGTGAAGATTGATAATTTGGATTGAAGCTAATAAAAAATCCTTTGGCAGGATTTGCATGCTCTTTTTACCGGAGAGGATGATACTTGGGAGGCTTGGCTTCTCTTTGATATAGGTCCTAGGCTTTGGTAGCAACACAATCAAATTAAGCCACAGATTTTCTCCTTTTGAATCTGCAATTACAAGGCCTTCACAGGTAATGCTGCTATTTTTATCATGCCATTATCTATCCAGTGTTTCCACAATCTGCAAGTCCATGCCTTTACTTTTATTTCTAGATTATGAAAAGAAACCGAAATCTTTATATTTAGTCCACTGTTTTCTACTTATTTGTTCTTTATTTTGTATAAGCCTAGAATGTTACCATCTCTATGGATTGCAATTTGGCTATAGGAACAGGTTCAGAGCTAACAACATCATGACGGCTGGTAATATGGAGTTTCTGCTGCTGCGTCCAACATTCTCTTAAATATGTGTGCAGTGCAGTTACATAACATGTTACCGTGCACTGACTATGTTGGATTCTCTGCTCTTTTGCCCGCCTGCAGTGCCTGCTAACCGATCTGTCCATCCATCGTTCAGGTTCGCCTCTTCCTTGCTTATTCTGTTTTTCATCCTTATTTATTCGTTGGACTATTTACTTAATTTCGTCCTTAGTGAAAATGGTGTTTTACTTCCCTGTTTTTACAAATTCCAAATGAATGTTCTCTAATGCTATTCATATATTTTCCTGAGCTATTTGCATACGTCCATATATTGTCAGCTATTTGTACTTTTTTAGTCATGTGTTACTTTAGTTTGGTTCTGATGTTCCCAGCCTTATTTTCACCGCTTTAGATGCTTAGCTCGCAGTTCACTTCCATGCTTCTGAGATAGCAACTCTGTTCTTATGATCCTATTATCCAGATACTTTCAGGATTCAAAATTAGCCTCTGTGTTTGCAGCATGTGTCTTGCCACAGTCCTTATCCAAGAAGTGTTATAGTTCCACGAAGCAAAATCCTGCCATTCCATTGTATGACATATCTATTCAGTGGTAAACTTATGTAATTGCTCCATGTAATATATGTACCCATCCTCCTTTTAATGTACTGTCAAATATGCACAATTAATGTGTTATGGCCCATGTAAAAAGAACTGAAGTATTTCAGTTCCTTTGTATGACACATATCTATATTAAACTCCTCTCCCTGAGCCTATTTCCATACGAAAATTTGATATATATTTTTTACACATGGATTTTCACCCACTAATTCACGACGCGCGCGGTGGTGACAATTAGTTCAGTGGAAATGAGAGGTCTGACATAGCAGGTTTTAGTGTGCCGAACATGAGTCGCTTAAAGAATCCTCTGCCACTAGCCTGGGGCTGGCTCCTTGGGCCCTTCCTTCACTCCCATTTTGCAGGTGAGCTTTATAGAATTGGCATATACAGGAAATGTGCAGTCCACAATAGTTGTGCATTCCTAAAATGAAAATTGCATTATTTTGTGTTTTGGTTTTGATTCTTAAATACATGTTTGGTGAGAGAGGGTTTCATACATAGGCCTTTTCTTTTATCAAATACATTGTCATTGCCATATACAGGAGATGTCCAGCAGGGGACAACTGTGCTTAGTTTCAATCCGCATTAAAATTGGTAAAACGAAAGAAACATTTATTACCAGTATAATAACTTGCTATTCGCTCCACATATTTAATTTGACCAACTTTTTGGTTTTTAGTTCTCAATAGCATGACACTGACAGAGTTCCATGAATACCCCAATCTTTTATCAATATATTACCATATTCCAGAGATGTGCATCACCATGGAATAACTGTATAGCACCCTTGTTTTTGTACAGATATTGTTATCATAGTTATGTTCTTTAGCATGCATACATAATTCTATAATCTAAAATAGAGTAAGCTAATTGCAGTTCTGTGACAGTAACAGCAAGACCTGCCCATGGCGGTGAGGAGGTTGTTGGTGGTGGCGCATGTGGTGGTGTCAAAGATGCAATGACATTCTCTGTGTGTACATCTATTGGCCACATGTGCTGAATCCTACATGGCCGACTTCATCAACCTTCTCTGTAGTGTGCTGCTATATGCTCGTGTGGCCTACATTGACTGCAAAGGTACATGTCCTAGCAGCATATTCACAGGATATATGCATGAATGCTCCTAACAACTAAAGGTCATGGGATTGTTTTTTAGATTTAGACCTTCATGAAGTAAAATGTAACAGATCCATAATAAGATCCTTAATATACGAAAATATACAAGTGTACATTAAAATAACAAAATACAGAATGAATGTGCTTTACAGCATGCCAAACCTTTTTTCTTTCCTTTTTCGCCATTTTTGAAGTATAAGAACTTCTGTTATGAATTTGGTGATATCAGTAGGGCCGAATTACTGGAATTTATTGCCAACTCCCTTTATCTGTTCATAACGGGCACCATTTTTGGAGTAGCCCCAGGTTATCTACTGCTTCCTCCTTTAACTATTGCCCAGGTTTCTTTCTTCAATTGATCGTGATGTTTTCATTACATGATGGTAATGGATTCTCTATCTTACATGCTAGCCAAAGTGACCACCCTGTACTATGAACCCCATGTAGATATGTTTTTTGGAAAAAAAAACATAATTGCAATTGCAATTGATATTTACTAGTTATTTTTATGGTAGTTGCGTAATTTGATTGCCATTCTCACAGTATTCTTGGGTGGTATCGTAATGTCACACTATATTGTCAGTAGCACTAACCCTGTCATTGCTGAAGTGGGAAATGAAGGTGCCGTGACCATCGAAGGAGCGAGTGAGGCACATGCTGCTGGGAACAACAAGAGACACCTGAGAAGCTAGGTCGCGTAAAACGCCAGAACAAGCCCACTACGAAGTACATTTGTGTCAACTATCTAACAATTCTTCGCTAACAGCAAGAGCTTGTCTCGAACAAGGGAATGCAAAATAGAGGAATTGAAAAAAAAAAACTGAAATAGTATATAGTGGATAGTGAAAAACTATAGATTCTAAAACACAGGAATTGATACTTTGAGATGTTTAGTATGGTGGGAAGAAGGCACAGGAATCTGAGCAAGCATAGCAAGAGAGTGAGAGCAAAGATTCTTTCCCTTGGGTTGGCGTGGAGTTTTAATTTTCTATGTTTTGTGCTGCTATGATTTGTTTTCCTTTGGAATGGAACTCAAATTTGCTTAAATGTATGAGAATTGTTACTCTCCAAGATTTCAGAATTTCATAATAGGCTCCATTCCAGCGCGAAATTTAGATATGTGTATGATCTGGGAATGTCGTGTCTATGATTACCACGCATAGAAAATGCCATGATTTCAAAAGTATACAGAGTAGATGTGTCCTGCACCATATAAAAAAGCTCTAATTTTTCAGTTTTTGTGCATGTCATATCTACATTAAACTCCTAATATTGTTTTCATGCAAAGATTAAACATATTTTTTACCTGTGCTTTAACCAGGTGATTTGCCGGTGCGCGCGAGGACGCACGTGATGGACTAGTAAACATAAAATTTGGATGTGACACATTCTGACATGCAACTTAAGTTTCGCAGGTAAAACATTGATAATTACCGAGAGAATCTAAAACTACTGAACAAACACTGATAGTTACTGAGAGAATCTAAAACTAAATTTAAAGCGTACTGAACAAAGAAGACATTTACAGTAGCAGTCTGCGAAAATTACATTTGGTAGGTAACTGTCTTCTGTCAGTAAGTACAAGCATTAACGATTAAAATACATTAGCCGAACACAACTAGATAGGTGGGTTCAGTTTGCTTCACTTAAGGCTCCAGGTCCTGATGCTTGTTCTAAAACGGTACATCAGAAATACAGAAATGCTGAAATATAAAAGAATTCACTAGTTACATCGGATATACGTATAAAAGACGTCACAATATAGATTGTGTAAATGATAGCACAGCTAAACCGAGACTAAGATGTAAAATGAACCTCGACTGCAATATGAACAGAGCCAGGGAGCTTTCCCCTAGAGTGATATATTGATCTGAAACAATAAGATGAAAATGATATAGATGAAGCAGATGAAAGTTTCCAACTAAGATTCTGACTCTAATATGTTATTTATATACACTTGATTTTTTTGGTGTGTTTAGTTTAGTGCCCAGGCCAGGTTATCGTCGAGGCGTCAAGCATGCCAAAGGGCTGGCATGATTGGTCTTATTAACCCTGGGCATTTAAGTTGCTTGTGACCTTTTGTCAAAAGAAAAAAAAAGTTGCAAGTGACATGCCTGTTTCTGTTGGCAAAATTGCCTGGTTAGTCGTACTCTAATTTCATAGCGTTGATTGGTTGAAGCCCTGATATCTTTGCCTGTGTGAAGAGAATGGCAAGCAGTGTTTGGTTCAGCAGATGCATTGTTTGAATTAACATTGAGTTCGTCACATCTTCTTGATCTGTAAAGAATTTGACTTTGCTGCAGCAGATCAATTGGCAAGTTCAAGCCTTTTGCATTCGAGGAAAAGCACAGTGAAGAAGTGGAGACCAAAATAGCTTGAAGGATAGGATCAAAACTGGACCGATTTTATAGAGAGAAGAACCATTCCTTGCACACAGCATAGGAAAAATGGCAGATTTTGCCCAGGTGGAAACAAAAAACCAGGAGTTAAATAAAAACAGTAACACAAAATCCCATGTTATTGCAGTCACGGTTAGTATCCAGATACAGCTAGTGTTGTCTTGTAATGGAAGGAGTAAAAGACGAAAAAGAAAAGCACTGTCTACAACTAGTGTTGCAGGCAGCAAGCAAAACATTCAGGGTTGCAACATAGTAATGGAAAGAGTCGTTAGCCCAATTAATTTGGGGCAATCCATTAAACACACGAATAATATCTGTAAAAATTGTAACTTCTGTAGATTGTTGGCAGCGACAACAGTGTGTTAATCTGCAACTTGACGAATATTGAGAAGATTATTCATGGCACTCCGGTTAGTCAACAGAGAGAGAGTCCAACTGCGAATTGTCCACGCAAATGCAAACATATGAAAAAGAATGATTCTTGATAGTACGACATCCTGCAGTCAATTTTCTTGCATGTTGTCCTTGCTTTTGCTTTTTGAGGGCTATCTATGCGTATAGAGTACATCCCATCCTTTTTGTGCTTGGAACATAACAATACTTCAATAGGCACATTAGACCATTAATTAAGCTGTCATTAACACCATAACCCATAAATAGGGCTCCAATGCACATTCAATATCTCCTTTTTTGTTGACTGATGATAACCCAACTAGGACTTACAAAATGATATAATAATTAAAACATTTTAAGAACTTTGATATACAAGGCTCAGGAATCGTACAAGAATTTTACAAGAATTAGTTAATTTCACATGAAAACGCGGGAACATGAAAATTTCCCCGCGTTCCAAACATGCCCTTAATGTATGCTAGATGTTACTGATATGGTCTCATACATCACAAACAAAAGACTTCACCTATTTGGCATCAAGCGCCAAAAATGGTTACAACACATGAAGCAAAGCCACTCGTTGTCCTTGTCCTCATCATCACCGTCATCATTTTAACATTAAAAATACGTCGCATATATACTAGTATACATGTTCGTGTGTTGTAACGGAATATATAGCTTGCATCATATGTTCTAATTTATCTTGGAATCGGACTATCTATCATGAGTGGACATACACCATTCTAACTCCTATAAGCAAAGGTCGTGAGTTCAAGTTATAGACCGGATAAACGAACGAGGACTCTTATCTCTGATGTAACTCTTAGCAAAATCATGACTCTTATGCTCGAGGGAGTAGAGGAGCAGACGGAATTAGAAGAGTGCGAAGGACGAAAATTTGAGAGAGACAATTTTTGCTCTTTAATATTAGTATAGATAGATTTTCTTTTGTACAACTAACAATATATGAAGAAAACCTCTCGTAATATTATCCGACCAAGTAGGAGTAATAATTAGAAACCATACCAGTGATATTTAATAAGAAATGACTCGTTATAGGCATGTATCCTGCTCATTTCTCTTGTTTTTAGAAAAAATGTAAATACTGTCGAATAATAAGATCCTTAATCTACTCATTTATCTGCATAAGGAAAAATCGTTGATATATATCAATGCTAGCATACTGATACCTAAAACCATGTCTTAGCACTAACAAACAAAAACACTTCATAATATTTTGACACCACAATTAATTATCAAATAATATTGTCATGGTCTCGACCACTTTTGTCATTATTTTTCTCATACACTTCTGTTCCACTACCTTCGGCTACCATATTGCCTCAGAGCTAATACTGCCTAGATTTGATCATCAAATAAACTAGGATACCCGCGCGTTGCCGTGGGACTCTCTTAGAAATAAAATAGTTGTATATATGAGTTAAATCATCTACATGGTTTTGCATCCATTCTTATCAAAATTGGTTGCATTGAGAGGTTTTGCAAGTTAGTGAGATGACATAGTTATTAGTGGGAGATGATGTGGGCAGTTAGTAGAAGATGATGCGGATGGCTTGCAAGTTGAGATAGAACTTGTAGTGAAGATTAATTTTATAAGAGATATATATATAGATTCATTCGGTCACGGTCAGGGCTAGAGATGGCTTCCGTCAAGCATGTCGATACCATAAAAAAGGACAGACCCAGTGCCGGAGACTCCCACATGAGTGGGGTCTAGAGAAGGCGAAAAACAAGGCAAGCCTTCCCCCTGTAGAATCTGTGGAGAGGCTGCTTCGAACCCACAACCTGGTGACTCAATGAGACAGCTCTCACCGCTGCACCAGGCCTATCCTTCAAGCATGTCGATACCATAAAAGCCTGACCATATTACTACATGGAGTTATTTGATTTCATGAGTATGCTCCCGCTTCTATTTTCTCGATTAACAGTTTAACACAAATGAGTCTATTTTGTTCTATAAAACTATCACTTAGTTTGGGTTTGACTATGAAACTTGAAAATAAAATATACTATTAAAACCGTTTACATTTGATCGTTTAGCTATTTTGATAGGTGGTTTTGCTGATGTGAACAACAATAGATATTAAATTTCACATGTTATTATTATCTTATTTTCCCCTCCTTTATCTCTCTCCCCCCTCGGCCACATCCTTCGTCGCCAACTCGCCGTACCCAATTCACTGACCACCCATCCTCCTCTACCTATAAATCTATCGACCACTCCTCCTTTGCCACACCCCGGCAACACACCTCTCCTTGTGCGATGGTTGCTTCGCCCTCGCCCTCTCCCTTCACGGTGGCGGTTTTCGCTATTAATGGCAAGCGCATAGAGGTCCACGAGAGAGACGCAGATGACCCTAACACCGCCATCCTCCTCAAGTTCCTTCGCACCCACGCCCACATTTGAAAGGTCCTAATATGGCTACAGAGGGGTGAATAGCCTATTTAAAAACTCTACGAAGCACTAGAGCAATTGATTAGTACAACAAACGGCGTAATGCAATTTTGCTCTAGCTCTACAAAGGTTGCAAGACACCTATCCCAATAATTCTAGTCGCTATGATCACTAGGCACACACAAGAACTAACTCACTACTTACTAAGCTAGTGTGCTCTCAAAGACCAACTAAAGAGCCACACTAACCAAACTAACAAGCTCTCAAAGACTAACTACACTAAAGAGCTTGGCAACTGTTTGCAAGAAATGTAAAGGAATGAGTAGGGTGATTATACTGCCGTGTCGAGGAATGAACCAATCACAAGATGAAGCCAATCAATCACCGAGAGAAATCCAATCACACAAGAGGGACACCAAGATTTTCTCCCGAGGTTCATGTGCTTGCCGGCACGCTAGTCCCTATTGTGTCAACCAACACTTGGTGGTTCAGCGGCTAATAGGTGTTGCACAAACCTAGTCCAACAAATGGACATCGCAAGAACCTACCCACAAGTGAGGTAACTCAATGACACGAGCAATCCACTAGAGTTACCTTTTGGCGCTCCACCGGGGAAGGCACAAAACCCCTCACAATCACCGAGAGATGGCTACAAACAACCACCAACTCGTGCAGATGCTCCTCCGCTGCTCCAATCCATCTAGGTGGTGGCAACCACCAAGAGTAACAAGAACTCCGCAGCCACAACAATCCCCAGGTGCCACTAGATGTGATCACTCAAGAAATTGCACTAGGAATCACTCTCAATCTCACTATGATGATGAATCAACGATGCAGATGAGTGGGAGGGGTTTGCTTAGGCTCACAAGGATGTCAATAATGTCAAAGTGCCAAGAGAGTGAGCCCCAAGCTAGCCAAAGTCTAATTATAGACCCCCTCAAACAAATAGAGTTGTTGCTCTATGCATGCGTGATCGGATGTACCCCAGCATTCGGTCGGCCGAGTCCGATCGGTCGATGGCCACCACGTGTCACCTCTTTGAATGCCGAGCGTTAGATTCCAACGGTCGAAAACGGTCAGCGCAAAGTCAAGAACAAGATCAGACGCGCCAACCCAACATCCACTCGCGTGCCCTCTCGCTCCCTTCGTGCCAAGACCGGACGCGCTGCCAGATGACCGGATGCTCCACCAACGTGGAGTTCGGTCACTTCTAGTAAGCACCCCGAGAGGGTTTTTCATGATCGGGCGCATCCGATCAGGGGTGACCGGACGCACCATAGGGTCCAGTCCTCTCTGTGTCACCAGCCGAGCTCCTACGCTGCCACTTCATGCTACATCACATACGACCAGACGCACCCCCTGTGCGTCCGATCATGCTTTCGCTCGGAGTCCGGTCACAATGACTGAGGGTGCACCTCTCTACGTCGACTGACCAGACACGCCCGGGGAGAGTCCGGTCTCTCCGAGGCCAGAGTCTGGTCGTGTACCTTCGCCTTCTTTTCTTTTTCTATCTCCTCAAACACTTCACCCTTGCTTTCAAGTTGCTAACCACAAAGTGCAGAACTTATGTGCACGTGTGTTAGCATTTTTCCAAGCATTTTTCAAGGGTTAATTGTTAGCACATTTGGTCCCTGATGCATATGTGTTGGCAGTGCTTAACTCATATTTCTACCACCAACATTTAAACAAAATAAAACAAATATGAATACTGAAACTTAGAATTAGGGTTTACAACTCACATTTTCCACGAGTTTTGGTATGTATATGTTTTGCAGGACAATACATGAAAATACACCAAAATGCACAATCAAGAAGGTGCATTCAAGCAAAACAACAAGCAAGCCCATCCAAAACTCCACACTTCGGCTAGAACACCAGCGTTGGAGCCATCCTGGTCTAGCCAGCAACCCACCAGAGCAAGGCGGTGGAGAGCGGGCTAGTCCAGGGTGTGGCCGCACCCATGGTGCGGGCGTACCACCCCCGGCTCCACTCAGCCCCACCTTGCTTAGGTGGTGCAATTAATGCCCCAAGAGGCGGTTGCATGCGGTGTTTCCTAAAATACCTAAGCAAACCGACCATCTTCAAGCTATAAAAGGAGCACCCTCCTCACATTTAAGAGCATCATACACATTTGGAGAAGAAGAAGAAGAAGGGCTACACACATCTCATTAGCTTCTAGCTTGACTAGTTAGGTAGTGAGAGAGGGAAAGAGTTAGAGGAATATTGGAGTAATGGTACCCTCTACTTCTTGTACTCGACAAGACTTGTACATCGGGTGGATGGAGTGCCGGACTTGTTGGCCCCCTCTACACTTGTACCTCTACGTTCGTCTTACTACTTGGAGTAAGAAGTTCGTGTTCATCTTATGGTCTTGATCCCTTAATAAAAGTTATATTTATTACTACTTACTTGCGGGTTCATCGTCCATCCTCATGATGGGTGCTCTAGTAGAGGACTCCTAATAAAGACAGAAGTTCCTGGCCAACGCTAGAGTAGTAGTGGTTAGCGTAAATGTGGTGTCTAAGCTACACGTTACCTTCATTTGCCTCGTATCCCATGGTTGAGGGGTAGGCGGCAGGTGGTGACAGCCCTGTCCGTCCTTTATAATCCCCCACATTCGGATACAGCGTAGAGCCATAGGCTGGAATTGCTTGGCAGACCAAGTGTATGCTGGTGCCCGAAGTAAGTCTGTAGTGGCATAGGTATCTCAACTTAGGGTTTTAGACCTTAGAAGAACCTCACTACCCACGTTATCCTTCCTTTTGTTCTCCTAGGTAAACTAGCCAAAAGACTACTTACACGTCCGTTCCTCGTGGAAATATGATACCCTAAATACCACCAGGTGAGGTGCTACAACTAAGGATGAAAACGGTACGGGAATATTCTGAACCGATCGCTTTCGTTTTCTATATTATCATACCATTTTCTATATTATGATATCATTTCTGAATTTTTCCAAACATAAAAAATTGTCATTTTCAATTGGTTTCACAACCATTTTCAATCATTTTTTGTACTCTTTAATTGCTAAAATGTAGAAATATCCTGAACTGACCTCTTCCATTTTCTATATTGTAATACCGTTTCCGACCCTTTTCATCCCTAGCTACAACGGTACTTCCATGTGCTTGTGGACTTTTCTGCTTACGCTAAGAAGCACCAACAAGCATTTCTGGTGCCGTTGCCGAGGAACGGTAGTTGTTTTAGTTTTCAAACCTAGTTTGCCCGTGTATCCTTTGTTTTTACCTTTCTTTTCTTTTTACTCTTTCCCAATGAAGCAACCTACCATTTTAAACCATTCTGCTCCTAAGGGCGAGTTCATAGAACCACCACAATCCTCGAATCCAATCTCAACTTCAAGTTATGAACTCTGCCCTGGCTTTATAGACATGGTTCGAGAACAAGCCTTCTTAGGGTTGGATTAGGAAAACCCCTATCATCACCTAAGGGAGTTTGAGCAGCTCTGTGCTTGCCTGACCATTTTGGGCATGTCACAAGAAACACTTCGATGGAAGTTATTTCCTTTTTCACCCCAAGGCCAGAGTCCGGTCGTATACCTTCATCTCCTTTTCTTTTTCTATCTCCTCAAACACTTCACCCTTGCTTCTAAGTTGCTAACCACAAAGTGTAGAACTTTTGTGGACATGTGTTAGCATTTTTCCAAGTATTTTTCAAGGGTTAATTGTTAGCACACTGGGCCCCTAATGCATATACAAGAATCATGTCACCTAGTGGCACTTGATAAACCGCTCAGCCAAAGAATTCCCCCCTTTATAGTATGGCTACCGATCCTAAATACACTCAGACCCTCTATAATGTCTTGAGTGCCAAAACAAGAACCTAATTGATACATTTGCCTTGATTAGCCTTGTTTTTGTTTTTCTCTTTCTTCTTTTTCCAAGTTGGAGCACTTGATCTTCAAGTTTGGTCTTCACCATCACCATCATCTAGCTCCACCACTTGGCATAGGACCATCCTTTCATGTCTACACACCTAGTACAAGGATTAGTCCCAAGGTTTCATCAATTATCCAAAACCAAACTAGGGCTTTCAACATTGCTAGTCCAAGATTTAGTACAACAAAGGCATGCCAATGCCACCTACTCCGTCCCTTGCCTCTCATCTTGTTCGGTAAATTAAGCTAACAAGCTCGGGCTCGTCTGTAGGTGGATGTGTAGGATCTCTGGTTAACCTAGCAGGGGGGGTGAATAGGCCCGTTAAAACAAAAAACTTGAACATATGTCAAATTTCACCCATGGCACTGTCGCTCTACCCTGCAACACTACCGCACGGTGGCACTACCAGGCTAGAACAGCGACACTACCGCACCTACAAACAACTTCGAACCACAGTTCAAAATCTATGAAACAAAACTTAGATCAGAGAAGTTATTGAGCTTCCTATAGGTGTATATATAGGTCACCTATCGATAGCTAGAAGTAGTTGAAGAAGCACACACAAGTAGATCGACCACAAACCCTAGAAATCACCTTGTCGATGCAGAAAGTGACCAATAAGTAAATATTTGTAGTTTTTCCATATGTTGTGATCGGAGGTGGCCTAGCACTCAATGACACAGGGTTTATACTGGTTCAGGCAATGTGCCCTATGTCCAGTTTGAGTCGGTCGGTGACTTTTTCCTAAGCCTAGGTGCTCAAAGTTTGCAGTGGGGTTACAAATGAGGAGAAAGATGGGGGTACAAGAGGTCCGGTCGGACTCTGGTTGGAAGGGCCAAGAGTGATGGGAGCCCTGCTATGAGCTAAGTGTTTGAGCGTATGCTCGTGGTTTGAACCTAGTGGTTCTGCTGTTGTGTAGTAGTGAACTTGATCGATCTAATGAATCTGAATCAACTTACCCTATTGGGAGAGAGCGCATCCCCTTTTATAGATGAAAGGGATGGCCTTACAGGTGAGAGGGAGAGCGTACATATGCTACTCAGCCTTATTGCCTACGCCGGCAGGTACTGGATGATGGTAGGTGCCCACAATACTGTTGAATGTTATATGCACGTGGGAGGTTGGGTTGTCTTCCTCGGGCATGGCAAACATTGGCGCCTACCACATTGTTGATTCCTAGAGGCATGCAAGGGGTTTTACCATGTTCGCCCGGTACAGTAAATGCCGGCGCCCACAACACTATCGATGCCTAGAGGAATGGGAGAGCCTTATCGTATGGGAGTTAATGGCACCCACAATACTATAGGGGAAAATGTCGGCGCCTACAATACTGTTTGAGTTCTGTTATGTCAGGAGGGTCGTAGGGCATTGCCTGGTAGGTGCGTAGGGTACGGTCCCTTGTATTGCGGTTTGACTTGTGTGCCCTGCCTTACTTTCTCCGTCCATTTCCTGGTCTTTACCGAGCGGGCGTCCCCGGTCGGTTGGTCCCAGTCGGCTCTGATTGCGCTAGTCAGAGAAGAGCAGTGAGTAGGGGTTTGGCGCATCCCCGGTTGGAGACGCGGGTCGGAGTCAGAAATAGTGTTTTGGCCAGGCCTTCCGATTGGAAAGGCTGTCCAGAGGCAGGCTAGAGACCAAAGCGAGTGCTCCGGTCAGAGAGGCGGGCTGGAGTCAGAAAGCGGGCGCTGTTCCTCCTCGCCCAGGCCTCTCGGTCGGAGAATCGATCGCCCCTCTGATGTGGACATCAACCCCAACTCGGGAACAACTACTCTAATAGGACCAGCATAGGCGCCACTAGGAGAGGAGGCATTTTTATGACCACTTACTCGCGCCCATTCACATGAGCTGAACTTCATCATGCTGTTAAAGAACAAAGGACCCAAGGAGACCTAGGTGCATGTGCCACCTATGGATTTGAAGCATAAAGTTCAGATTGTGTTTAGGTGCATGCGCCACCTATGTATCTTTATTTTTGTCAAGTAATAAACCAAATAGGTGCTGCGCCACCTAAATTAAGAAAGGGGATCAAGGGGATGGTGTTGGCTAGAAGGGTGCCTATTCCCTTCCTTGTGGGCAGACCGGACGCCTACCTTTCCCACGCCTCCTTCCTCTATTTAGTCAGGGGCTGCGCCCCCTCCTAGAGGTGGGTTTTGTTTTGCTTAAGTTAGCCATTGCTACTTCCGAAGCTTCATCTTCATGTAATTCGGAACCCCACCTTCGAGTAATATTCAGGGTTGCTCGCCTCAAATTCTTGCTTGTTCTTCGATTGCCAGCAGGAATTGATCTTCGTGATCAGGTTGATCTTGCACCAGCAAGGTCAACAACCATCGGGAGTTGGTTCAGCGATTGCTAAGGTGCCACAGACTTGTTCGTCATAGTCGGATCGCGAGGATCGACACCCACCAAATTGTAGTTATCCTCTACTCACCGAAGGATCGGGCACTCCTACTCTATCAAGTGGTATCAAAGATCAGGTTGATCGGTGAGTTTTATCGAGTTTATCCTTTAGTTTCTAGATTGTTCATCGTCCTATCATCCACAAAACAAAAACAACAATCAGGTTCGACCTTTGTCGTAGCACCTTTTGAGCCTTGCACATTTCATTCAATAATTTGCATTGTTGAATTTGTGTGCTTTTGCGTCAATAGTTGCTGGTCACTTTGTGTTTGTCACCGTTGTTTTCATCGTTGTTTCTGTCCACCACCACCACGCAGCCCTCTTCACCATCTTCCCCCTCCCTGGTGCGCGCCCTCTCCCTGCCACGGTTTCCCTTCCTGGCGCGCCCCCCCTCTGCCACGTTTTGGAAAGTTTGCCTAGTTTTGTTTGTGCACCAAAGGGAAAGTATCCAGGCAAAAAAAGGCAAGGTGCCAATATATTTAAAAAACAAACAAGGAAAGCAAAAAGAAGGAAAGGAAAAGCCACTCCATACAAGGCAACATAATTACATTTGGGAGGCAAGCCTTTTCCCCTATTGGGCGCCACCCCCCCTTCCCTGTTTTGGGATTTGGTGCAATATTCTTCCTTATTTCAGATTGTCAAGTTTTGGAAAGAAGAATTCCGGCTATTGTGCGCCACCCTGATTTGGGCGCTGGTCTTCCTCTCTAGACAGGAACACACCAGGGCGCCTTCCCCCTTCGGTGCCCCACCTTTGCTTCCCTTGCACGTTTACACTTGTTTCCAGCAGCATAGCGACGTGTTTAGCACTATTATTCAACCTTGCATTGCTGTTTGATTGTGCTAACCCTTGAAATTGAGTGCAGCCTTCCCAGAACTCCACAAATTTTCTACAGCGATCAAGCTCTGTGTCCTCTGGCAATTGCTCCATTCAATCTTTGGAAGGTTGTATCGCTGGTTGCAAGTCACCCCTGCGAGCTTGGTAAGAACGGGTAAGAGTTTGATAACAGCTTTAGTTTGAGTGCCTTGAGCAGCACCACATCCTTTTAGCTTTAGGGCACATACTTGTTTTCGTGTTCGTTGCTTTTCCACTAACAATGTCAAGGGAGCTAGCTGATCAGGATGCCATGCCTCAATCCCCATGCACTAAAGGCATCATTCACCACTTCAATCGCAAGATGAACGAGCACGTGGAGGGCTTGGCAAAGGAGATTAGGATCGCCAACGAGCAAGTGGGTCAATTTCAGGATGCTCAAATGGCCACAAATGCTACGCTTATGGAGATGCAGCAAGCACAAGCTGCCCATGCCACCAGCCTTGCCACGCTCACTACACGCCTTGATGAGTTGGCACAACAACATGCTGTTCAACGTGCGGAATTTGATTATGGTGGCGATACCGAGATCGACGACCAGGACCGCCATGGAGGGCACCACCACAACCGCCGTGGTGAGTGCGTGGTACATAATCGAAATGACTCATTTACTAAGATTAAGTTCACAATTCCTTCATTTAATGGCAAATATGATCCGGGTGCATATCTTGATTGGGAACTTGCGGTAGATCAGAAATTTCATTGTCATGATGTTCCTGCACAATATCAAGTTAGGGCTGCTACTAGTGAGTTTACAGATTTTGCATCAATTTGGTGGCATGAGCATCACAACAAACACCCTAATAACAGTCCCACAACTTGGGAGCAATTAAAAACTATCATGCGACACCGATTTGTTCCTTCCTATTATGCACGAGACTTGCTTAATAAAATGCAGCATTTTCAGCAAGGAACCAAATCTATAGAAGAGTATTATCAGGAGTTGCAAACCGGCATGATTCATTGTGGTTTAGTTGAGACTAATGATGCTGCGATGGCATGATTTTGAGGTGGTTTGAACCGTGAAATTCAGGATATTCTTGATTATAAACACTACGATGATATTACTACTTTGTTTGCATATGCTTGCAAAGCTGAACGTGAAGTGCAGGGACGACGAGCAAGGACCCATTCTAACTCTTTTGTAGGTTGCACTACTTTGTCCCATTCAGCCCCTATGGCACCCTCTACACCTAGCAGTACGTCATGTGACAAGGCAGTAGCCCCACCTCCAGCGCCCCCTTCAGCTAATAAGGGCGCCTCCTCTTCCACTAGCCGCACAAAGGACATTCAATGCCATCATTGCAAAGGTTATGGGCATGTGATACGGGACTGCCCCAACAAGTGTACATTGATTATACGTGATGATGGTGAGTATTCTTCCGCTAGTAATTTTGATGAAACTATATATGCTATGCTTGCTGCTGACGTTTCAGGACATGCGAAAGAACACGTGGCTGCCACTGATGCCGACAAGTATGAGAGTCTTGTTGTGTAGCGAGTCCTTAGTACACAGGTTGCACAACCTGAGCAGAACCAGTGCCACACTTTGTTCCACACCAAAGGCGTTGTGCAAGAATGATCCATTCACATCATCATTGATGGTGGTAGTTGCAACAATTTGGCAAGTATGGATCTGGTGGAGAAGTTGTCTCTCCAAATGCGTCCACATCCACATCCCTACCACATTCAATGGCTCAACCAGGGTGGCAAACTAAAGGTAACACACTTGGTATGTGTTCACTTCTCCATGGGTTCTTATTCTGATTATATTGATTGCGATGTTGTTCCTATGGAGGCATGTTCGTTGTTGCTTGGTAGGCCGTGGCAATATGATACTGATTGTTTACATCATGGTTGCACAAATCATTATTCATTACTGTTTAAGGGCAAGAAAATTATTCTTCATCCAATGACCCTTGAATAGATTGTGAAAGATGACATTGCTAGGGCTACTAAAGCATTAAAACAATGCCAACAACAACTAGCCACGTCTAAAGAGATTAAGCTACATGCTCCTATTTTACTTGCTACGCGTGCTGATTTTGATGAACTACATGTTGATAATATGCCTTGCTATGCGCTTGTATGTTCTCAAGTGCTAGTTTCACTCAATGATGCACCATCTTTGGATATACCCCCGCTGTTACTAAGCTTTTGCAGGACTTTGCCAATGTGTTTCTGAAGGAATTACCACCAGGTCTTCCACCCATTCGTGGCATTGAGCACCAGATCGACCTCATCCTGGGCACCCAGCTTCCCAACTGCGCCCCATACCATACCAATCCCGATGAGACAAAGGAGATTCAGCGCCAAGTCCAAGCGCTTCTTGATAAGGGCTACATTCATGAGTCTCTTAGACCTTGCTCTGTTCCTGTTCTCCTTGTCCCAAAGAAAGATGGTACCTGGCGCATGTGTGTAGATTGTTGAGCGATTAACAATATCACAATTCATTATCGTTATCCTATACCTCGCCTTGATGATATGCTTGACGAGCTTAGCGGTGTTGTTATATTCTCCAAGGTAGATTTGCGTAGCGGGTACCATCAGATTCGAATGAAACTTGGGGATGAATGGAAAACGGCTTTTAAAACAAAATTTGGCTTATATGAATGGTCAGTTATGCCGTTTGGATTGACTAATGCTCCCAGCACATTTATGCGCTTAATGAATGAAGTTTTGAGGACTTTCATAGGATTGTTTGTGGTTGTTTATTTCGATGATATTCTGATTTACAGCAAGTCTGTGGAAGAGCATTTGGAACATTTGCATGCTATTTTTGATGCTTTGCGCACTGCCCACTTATTTGGTAACTTGGAAAAGTGCGACTTCTGCACACAATGTGTTTCGTTTCTTGGCTATGTTGTTACTCCGCAGGGCATTGAAGTGGACAGCACCAAGATTGACGCCATCCAGAGCTGGTCCACGCCAACGACAGTTATGTAGATTCGGAGTTTTCTTGGGCATGCAAGTTTCTACCGACAGTTCGTGTGTGACTTCAGCTCCATTGCCGCCCCGTTGCATGAGCTCACCAAGAAGGGCGTTCTTTTCTCCTAGGGTGCGGCATAGGATGAGGCATTCACCATTCTAAAAGATAAGTTGACACTTGCCCCCTTACTACAGCTACCTGATTTCAATAAGATGTTTGAACTTGAATGCGATGCTAGTGGTATTGGGTTAGGCGGTGTTTTGCTGCAAGAGGGCAAGCCAGTTGCTTACTTTAGTGAAAAATTAAGTGGTGCTAGTCTGAGTTATTCAACTTATGATAAGGAGCTTTTCGCTTTGGTTCGCACACTTCAAACATGGCAGCATTATCTTTGGCCTCATGAGTTTATAATTCATTTTGATCATGAGGCATTAAAACATATTCATTGCCAAACTAATCTGAACCGTCGGCATGCTAAGTGGGTTGAATTCATAGAGTCTTTTCCTTACATCATTAAACACAAGAACGGGAAAGACAACATTATTGCTGATGCTTTGTCGCGTAGGTACACCATGCTCTCACAGTTAGACTTTAAAATTTTTGGTTTACAAACTGTGAAAGACCAATACGCGGATGATGCCGATTTTAAGGACATAATGAGACATTGCAAAGATGGTAAACCATGGGGTAATTTCCATGTAAACAATGGGTTTTTGTTCCGTGCTAACAAGCTGTGTATTCCAGCAAGCTCGGTTCATATTTTGCTATTGTAGGAAGCACATGGCGGCGGTCTCATGGGACACTTGGGTGTTTACAAGACATAGGCGATTCTAGCCACCCACTTCTTTTGGCCCTAGATGCACCGCGATGTGGAACGCCTTGTTGCATGCTGCACCACGTGCCAGAAAGCTAAGTCACGTCTGAACAACCACGGTTTGTATATGCCGCTACCTGTCCCTACTTCTCCTTGGCTCGATATTTCTATGGATTTTGTTTTGGGATTACCTCGCACTAAGAAGGGGAGGGATAGCATCTTTGTGGTTGTTGATCGATTCTCCAAAATGGCTCATTTCATACCATGTCATAAAACTAATGATGCTAGTAGTGTTGCTGAATTGTTCTTTCGAGAGATTATTCGCTTACATGGTGTTCCAAATACAATAGTCTCAGATCGTGATGCTAAGTTTCTTAGTCATTTTTGGAGATCTCTTTGGAATAAATTGGGAACTAAATTGCTTTTCAGCACCACTTGTCACCCACAAACAGATGGACAAACTGAGGTAGTAAATAGAACTTTATCTACCATGCTTAGGGCTGTGTTACACAAAAATTTGAAACTTTGGGAGGATTGTTTGCCTCATGTCGAGTTTGCTTACAATCGTGCTCTGCATTCCTCAATGAAAATGTGTCCTTTTCAGATTGTCTATGGTTACATCCCATGAGCACCCATTAATTTGCTGTCCCTTGATTCTTCGGACGCCCCACATGTAGATGTTGTTGCTCGTGTTAAACAAATGTTGGAAATCCATGCACAAACACAGCAGAACATAGCTCATACTAATGCTAAAAATCAGGTTATTGGTAGTAAAGGACGCAAACTTGTTACTTTTGAACCTAGTGACATGGTATGGTTTCATCTATGCAAGGATCGCTTTTCCACTTTGCGCAGATCTAAGCTGATGCCACGTGCTGCTGGTCCCTTCAAGGTGTTGCAGAAAATTAATGATAATGCTTATATACTTGACCTACCTGCAGAATATGGTGTTTCCTCTAGCTTTAATGTTGTAGATTTGAAACCACATGCGGGAGAGGATGAGGAGCTGCCGTCGAGGACGACTTCGATTCAAGAAGGGGAGGATGATGTGGACATCAACCCCGACTCTGGAACAGCTACTCTAATAGGACCAGCACAGGCGCCACCAGGAGAGGAGGCATTTTTAGGACCACTTACTCGCGCCCGTTCACGTGAGCTGAACTTCGTCATGCTGTTAAAGAACGAAGGACCCAAGGAGACCTAGGTGCATGTGCCACCTATGGATTTGAAGCATAAAGTTCAGATTGTGTTTAGGTGCATGCACCACCTATGTATCTTTATTTTTGTTAAGTAATAAACCAAATAGGTGCTGCGCCACCTAAATTAAGAAAGGGGATCAAGGGGATGGTGTTGGCTAGAAGGGCGCCTATTCCCTTCCTTGTGGGCAGACCGAACGCCTACCTTTCCCATGCCTCCTTCCTCTATTTAGCCAGGGGCTGCGCCCCCTCCTAGAGGTGGGTTTTGTTTTGCTTAAGTTAGCCATTGCTACTTCAGAAGCTTCGTCTTCGTGTAATTCAGAACCCCACCTTCGAGTAATGTTCAGGGTTGCTCGCCTCAAATTCTTGCTTGTTCTTCGATTGCTAGTAGGAATTGATCTTCGTGATCAGGTTGATCTTGCACCAGCAAGGTCAATAACCATCGGGAGTTGGTTCAGCGATTGCTAAGGCGCCATAGACTTGTTTGTCATAGTCAGATCACGAGGGTCGACACCCACCAAATCGTAGTTATCCTCCACTCATTGAAGGATTGGGCACTCCAGCTCTATCACCCTCTAGCATGTTGTTTTGGTACTTGGGCTAGCCCATGAGTTGTGCGTTTGTCTGCTTGGGCCGAGCCTTTGTTGGGAGGCCGGTCCATGAGGGACCCCAAGTTTATAAACCCAACAGGAGCCCTTGAGCCCTCGGGCGATTCGAGTAGAATCGTCTTGGGGATTTTTGTCTTGATGGCATGTGCGCGCGAGCACACCCGCGGGTGTAGCCCCTGGACGATTTGGCCAGAATCGTCTGGGGTTTTTTGTGTTGCTAGTGGAGAAGTTTTTGTTTCATCAGCGGGTGCGCGTGAGTGTAGCCCCCGAGCGCCTGAGCGATTCGGGTAGAATTGTCTGGGGTTTGTCAGCGGGTGTGTGTGCATGTTTCTTAGTTTGAGATCGAATCATCAACCAAGGCATCATTGCGTAGCTAAGGCGATTACTTTTGGGGATTAGGTGAGACGGAGCTCGTGGATCCTGGCATCGGTGCGCACCGTGGGATCGGGCAAGGTAGTTAGTTTTTAGGGATCGGACGAGACGGAGCTCACGGTTCCTGGCGTAAGTGCGCACCATGGGATCGGGCGAGGTAGTTAGTTTTAGGGATCGGATGAGACAAAGCTCGTGGGTCCTAGCGTCGGTGCACGCCGGGGGATCAAGCAAGTCAGAGTCATGGATCCTGGCCTTGGTGCAGCCTGTGCAGTCGAGGCAGTTAGTCAGTTAGTTTAGGGATCGGACGAGCTAGAGCTCGCGGATCCTGAGGGGGCAAGTTTGGGGTCACAGACCTAGGTGTTTTGGTGTGCAGTCAAGGCATAGCCGAGGGATGGGGTGAGCTCAGGGTCGTAGACCTGGGCATTTGGTGTGCAGTCGAAGCATAGCCAAGGGATGGGGCGAGTTCGGGTCGCAAACCCAGGCATTTTGGTGTCTTGAGCCCCCAAGCCCCGTTGGGCCTTGGTAGGGGTCAGTTTGAGTTGTGTGTGTTACCCCATCCTTGGTTTTCTCACAACCAGAGAGGCTAGGCTTTGTCGCTTGCCTCGATCGCTCGAGCTCGAGGGACGCGCTCGGTGAGCTCGCTAACGGGTATGATCGAGTGGAATCTAGGCCCATCGTTCGTGATGGGGTCAGCATAGCCCTCTTGTGACTTTCCATTGCTCCTTTACCTACAACTCGGCAGATGCCTGGGTCATTCCAGAGACCGACCCAGGTGGCCTACTAGCCTCCACTCGATGGATATTCTATGGGCTTGGCGAGAGATTTAGGATTGAATGAGAAGGTTGAGATGACCCTATCTGCTTTGGGGCAGACTGGGCGAGGGCCACATGGGGCTCATCTACATTTTCTCCCCTAGCTCTATTTGATGTGGGCTGGCATCAAGCCCTTCATGGGCTAGCCTTCGAACCCTGGTTGGTCGTTGCTCATGTTGAATGAGGCAACTGCCACTTCATGACGCAACATGGAGCGTTGTGATGCATTTTGCTGTACATGCGATGCTTTAGTTCTCAAGCTCCCAGGCGATTTAGGGCTCGAATCGTCTGGGGGGCATGAACATATGGAGTGAATGCGTGTATGGATGTATGAAATGATTATAAAGAAATAGCGGGGGTCAGTAGTGTTACCTCGATGACTTGAGTGACGGGGTTTGAAGAGCTCCAATCAGAAGTGTCCGACCGGGACCCATGCTCGTCGTTCATGATGGAGTCGGCATGGCCTACATGGGGCATCCCTTTGCTCCTTACCTGTCTCTCGGTGTGTTTTTCTAAGCCGTTCGGTTGGCTTAGGAAGCCCAATGGTCTCTCCTGGCGGAGATCCCGTTTATTTTGGGTTTTTCCAAGTCCCGCCTGGGGAGGCGGAGAGCCACCTGCGCGTGGTGACACTTTGGTTTTTGCGCCCGATGTGCGGTAGTGGTGGGCCATACCCAGGCCACATTCCGTCTTACTAGGTGTCATTCCTTCTGACTAGGCATCATTCTGTCAGTCAGTGTGCGTCCCATCGGTCAGGGTGCATCCCATCGTTTTCCATCCGCATTGAATGGGGGAAGGGAGAGAGTTTTTTGCTCTGATCATTTGCTTTTCTTTAGCTATCATGTTTCCTCCTTAAATAGGGGGAAAAAGAGGGCTTTTTGTCATAGTCCTTTGCCTATTCTCCAACTATTGGCTCTCCTCCTTCTTCCTCTTCACCAAGAGTGCCTATATGCCGCGGCGGTTCCTAAGTGAGAGAGAGGGTAAGCGAGGGGAGGACTTATAGATCCTTTTGTGAATCTGGAGTGCGATGTTGAGCTAGAGGCTGCTGGAGGCGGTGCTGGCCGTCTTTGCTTGAGAAGGGGCGACTTCTGCCAAAGGAGGTGGCGCGCTGGATTTATCTGCGAGGCCTTCTTCAGGATGGAGCCATGTGTGGATTTTTTCTGATGGATCTTCACCGGGTGAGCCTTGTCGGAGGGGAAGTTGTCTAGGATCGTGCTGGTGGAGGGTTCTATGCCTACAGCTACTCAGGCTAGCTAGTTCATAAAGTTTGATGAGATCTCTTCCAGCCATGGTGGCCATACCTCGATGGCAATGTCCCTACCTAGGAGCTGCCTCGACTGCATGAGAAGGTCTAGTGCTCCATGCTCTTCTGCTGAGCATCTATGGGTCCAACACCCCTTGAGGTACCCATTGCACTCGCCGAAGTCAAGGGAGCGGAACCAGGTGGGCCCCTATGGTGGTGGTTATGTCCAGCGGCGTGTGCCATGGCCTCCCCTTTGGTGTTAGGCGATGTCATTGAGTGGTCATAGTAGTATTTGGAGTAGTAGTAGTTAGAAAATGTAATAGTTGAGTTCATGGGTGAGCCCCGTGTGAACAATTTTTTTTGTATCAATGAATACATCAGTTCTATTTTTGTGATAGAACCACTATCCATTCCTTGTTTTTTATCCTAGCATAGCTTTTGTTTTTATCCTTTCTTTTTTGCACCTGCCTATTAGTTCCATAGGCTGCAGCTTTTAAGAACCTAGGCATGGCCCGTGGGGCTCGGCTGCTCATAACCGTAGGTGATGGCGGGGTGCGTTCGGTTAGGAGTAAGAACAAAGTCACGTAGGGCAATCAAAGGAATGGAATGCGCTTCCATTTGGGGATGAAGTTGTTAACCATGTGATAGTAAAAAAGAGAGGTAGTATTTAGTATTGTACCCTCATGGAGCCCCCGAGTGACCCGGGCTGAAAGTGTTTAGGCTAGGGTGCTTTACAGGAGCAAGTGTGTACTAAAAAGTGGTAAGACCAAATTTAGGGGAAAAATGACGTAGCTATTCAATGTTCCAAGTGTTGGTGAGAATGTTGCCATTGTTGTCCTCTAGTCGGTAGGTGCCCTGTCGGATCACTTCGATCACCGTATAGGGTCCTTCCCATGGTGGAGAGAGTTTGTGTTTTTCCTTCATTGATTGGGTCCTCTAGAGTATGAGATCATCGACTTCAAGGATTCTCCCCCTGATCTTCCTTTCATGGTACCTATAGAGAGTTTGCTAGTAGCGAGTGGAGCGGATGACGGTCATCTCGTGGGCCTCTTCGAGCAGGTCGACTACGTCTTGTAGAGCCTCCGTGGCTTGGTCACGGTCAAAAGCCTTCACTCTTGGGGCATTGTAGTCAAGGTCAGAGGGCAGTACTGCTTCAGCTCCATAGGCTAGGAAGAAGGGTGTGAACCCCATGGATCGGTTCAGGGTCATTCTCAAGCTCTAGAGGATCACTAGGACCTCTGCAACCCATTGCCCAGCGTACTTGTTGAGTCGGCCGAAGATGCATGGCTTAAGTCCTTGGATGACCATGCCATTTGCACGCTCAACCTGACCGTTAGTACGTGGGTGTCCGATCGAGGCCCAGTCGATCCTAATGCCATATCCATCACTAAAGTCTAGGAACTTCTTTCCGATGAAGTTAGTCCTGTGGTTAGTGATGATACAGTTAGGAACGCCGAACCGGTAGATGATGTTAAGGAAGAATTTGACCACCTCTTCCGAGCGGATGTTGGTGATGGGCTTGGCCTTTATCCACTTGGTGAACTTGTTGATTGCTATGAGTAGGTGAGTGAAGCCGCCTAGGCCCTTTCTGAGGGGTCCTACCATGTCGAGGCCCCAGACCATGAATGGCTAGGTGATGGGGATGATTTGAAGTTCTTGTGCTGGCAAATGAGTTTGTCAAGCATAGAATTGGCATCCCTCACACCTGCGGATGACCGCCTCTACATCTCATAGTGTAGTGGGCCAGTAAAAACCTTGGCAGAAGGCTTTTTCGACCAGCGACCTTGGGGCCGTGTGATGTCTGCAGATCTCGGCATGGACCTTGAGGAGGAGCTGCTTCCCCTAGTTAGTGGGGATGCACTTCATGAGCACCCCCGATGGGCTCCATTTGTAGAGTTCATCACTGAGTGCGATGAAGGTCTTGGTGCATCGAGCGATCCATCAGGCTTCAGTCATTTTAGGTGGAAGAACCTCCTCGAGGAGGCAGGTGAGTAGCGGCGCTCGCCAGTCGGTTTGATCGAGTGCCAATACGGCGACGTCAGCGGGTGACGTCATCATAGAGGCACTGGGGTCGGAGCCCCCGAGTGCCGGCTTGGCGGTAGGGTCAAAGCCCTCGGGCACTGGCTTGGTGTCGGGGTGTGTCTAGATTGGACCTTCCAGGACGTGGGTGGATGGCTCGTGGAGATCGTTGATGAAGACCCCGCTCGGGGACGGATCTCGCCTGGCGGCCAATTTTGCGAGAAAATCGGCGGCATCGTTGTCCTTTTGGGGATGTGATGCAGCTCGATTCCCTGGAATTTGTCCTCGAGCTTGCACACCTCTTAGTAGTATGCCGCCATGAGGGGGCTTTTGTAGGAGGACTCCTTCATGACTTGATCGACGACAAGCTCTGAGTTGCCATGAATGTAGAGTCATGTAGCACCAAGTTCGATGGTGATGCATAGTCCGCTGATGAGGGCCTCATACTCCACGGTGTTGTTCGAGGCTGAAAAGTGGAGGCAGATGGCGTAGTGGAGCCTACTCCTATCTGGGGAGATCAGAACCACTCCAATCCCTAATCTAGGTGCCATGACGGACCCGTCGAAGTACATTGTCTAGTACTCATGGGTGACGTCTGTGGTCGGTAGCTGGACCTCCGTCCATTCGGCAACAAAATCCGTGAGAGCTTGAGACTTAATGGTGGTATAGGTGATATACCTGATGTCGTGGCCCATGAGTTCGAGTGCCCACTTAGAGATCCATCCTGTGGCGTCGCGGTTGCGGATGATGTCTCAGAGCGGGTATGAAGTGACGACCGTGACTTTGTGGTCGGTGAAGTAGTGCAGGAGCTTCTGGGTCGCCATCAGTATGGCATATAGGAGCTTCTGTACTTAGGGGTACTAGACCTTGGGGTTGGTGAGTACCTCCCTGATGAAGTATATGGGCCGCTGGACCTTAAGGTGGTGTCTCGGTTCCTCCCTTTTGATGACCAGGGCGGCGCTTACCACATGGTTGCTGGTCGCGACATAGAGGAGGAGGGGTTCTCCTCGTTCGGGAGCGACATGGATTGGGGCCGACATTAGGGATGCTTTGAGGCTCTCTAGAGCCTGCTGAGCTTCCTTAGTCCAGACGAAGGCATCTGTCTTTTTGAGGAGCTTCTAGAGTGGCATCCCTCGTTCACCGAGCTAAGAGATGAACTGGCTCAGAGTGGCCAGACAGTCGGTGAGCCTCTGCATGCCCTTGACATTGCGTATGGGGCCCATGTTGGAAATGGCCATGATTTTTTCAGGGTTGGCCTCGATGCCACTCTCGGACACAATGTATCCTAGTAGCTTCCCCTTTGGAACCCCAAAAACACATTTCTCGGGATTCAATCTGATGTTGAACCTTTGGAGGTTTGTGAACGTTGCGGCCCAGTTTGTGACTAGGTCACAAGCTTGAGTCGTTTTGACCACTATGTCATCAACATAGATGGTGATCATTGGTCTTGGCCGTTTGGCTTGATCAGGCTGATCGAGCGGGTCGATTTGGTTGGTGAAGCATTGCTGGATGCACCTTTGGTAGGTGGTGCTAGCGTTCTTCAGGCTAAAAGGCATGGTTACATAGTAGTATGAACCATACGAGGTAATGAACAAGGTTGTGAGCTGATCTTTCATCGTGATCTGGTGATAGCCCGAGTAGGCATCTAGAAAGGAGAGGATCTCGCAACCTGAGGTGGAGTCGACTATCTGGTGTATGCGTGGCAAAGGAAAGTGATCCTTTGGACATGCTTTGTTGAGGCCAGTATAATCAATGCACATTCTCTATTTCCTTGTCTTCTTTTTAATAAGAATAGGATTGGCAAGGCATTCAGAGTGGAATACCTCTCTGATGAATCCAGCTGCTAGGAGTTTGGCGATCTCTTCACCTATGGCCCTACGCCTCTCATCATCGAAGCGATGCAGGTGCTGCTTGGCAGGCTTCGAGCCCAAGATGAGGCGTAGTGCATGCTCGGCAACCTCCCATGGTATGCCCAGCATGTTAGAAGGCTACCATGTGAAGACATCATGATTGGCGCACAGGAAGTCGATGGGCTCACATTCCTATTTGGCTAGGAGCTAGGTTTTGATCTGCACCATCTTGGTTGGGTCGGTGGGGTCGATTCCCACCCCATTGGTTTCCTTGAGCAGGTG
Organism: Miscanthus floridulus; assembly: GCF_019320115.1. Lineage (NCBI taxonomy): Eukaryota > Viridiplantae > Streptophyta > Magnoliopsida > Poales > Poaceae > Miscanthus > Miscanthus floridulus. The sequence continues at coordinate 34,893,780 of NC_089591.1, forward strand.
GAAGGCCATCGAGGAGGTTGGTTTGTTGCAGTCTAGGACTGCTAGGGTCGACGACTCCCTAAGCCTCGAGAGCTCGGACGAGTTGATGACCACGGTGGCGAGCTTGAAATGCTCGCGGTCGCACGTGAAGGCGTGTGAGAAGGCGCTGCTCACGGTGATGATGCCATTCGGTCCTGGCATCTTCAGCTTGAGGTAGGTGTAGTTGAGGATTGCCATGAATTTGGCATAGCATGGCCGCCCTAAGATGGCGTGGTAGGACCCTAGAAAGTCCACCACTTCGAAGGTGAGGACCTCCGAGCAGAAGTTGGCTCGGTTACCAAACATGACGGGCAGGTCGATCTGCTCGAGCGGGTATGCCTACGCTCCTAGGATCACCTCGTGGAAGGGAGAGCCTGCCAGGCGGAGTTCCGATCGGGGGATGTGCATGGCGTCAAGGGTGTCGACGTAGAGGATGTTCAGGCCGCTGCCTCCGTCCATCAGCACCTTGGTGAGGCGCTTCTTGTGGACGATGGGGTCGACGATGAGCGGTTAATGTCCTGGTCTCACGACATGGGAGGGATGGTCTCTCTGATCGAAGGTGATAGGAGATTCCGACCAACGGAGGAAGGAGGGGACGGCCATCTCGGCGGCGCATGCCTCCCTATAGCGCACCTTGTGCTAGCGCTTAGACCAGATGGCGTCAGATCCACTAAAGATCATGATGCATTCCTCAAGTTCGGGGAAGCTGTCTCTGTCCTTGCCCACTGTGCCTCCTTTCTTGGCTGCTGCCTCTTTGCTGTCTCCTTCTTTCGGCCCACCAGCCTATCGTAGAAAATGTTTGAGGAGCTCGTAGTCCTTGTAAAGGTGTTTGATGGGGTAGGCGTGGTTGGTGCATGGGCTGTCCATGAGCTTGTTGAAGTGGTTAGGCAGTCCCTGTTGGGGCTGCTTGCTCGTGCAATCAGTCGTGGTGACCAACACAGTGTTGTTCAATCGGCGCCGATCCTTTTTGTTCTTCTTGCCCCTCTGTGTGGAGGGGCCCTCATCTTGGTCCATGCGCTTGGACTTTCCTTTGTCCCGACCCCCATTGAAGACCGCTCCGACCGCCTCCTCATTGGAGGTGTGGTTAGTGGCGACATCGAGTAGGTCGTGGGTGGTACGAGGCTTCAGGCATCCAAGCTTATGGATCAGGGACTCGCAGGTCATCCTAGAGAGGAATGCGCTGATGACATCCACATCGATGACATCAGGGAGGGAGTTGCATCGTTGGGAGAACCTACGGATGTAATCCCGCAGGGACTCGTTGGGCACCTGCTGGCAACTCTTGAGGTCCTAGGAGTTTCCAGGGCGGACATACGCCCCCTAGAAATTTCCGACGAAGACCCTCTTGAGGTCTGCCCAGTCACGGATGCTGTGGTACGGGAGGAATTCAAGCCATGCTCGAACATGTTCCACCACATAGATGGGGAGATACTGAATGATGAAATAGTCATCATCCACCCCTCCGGCTCGGCAGGCGAGCTGGAAATCTTTGAGCCAAATACCAAGGTTTGTCTCCCCGGTGTACTTGGTGATGTTGGTGGGCGGTCGGAAGCACTGTGGGAACGACACTCTCTAGATACGCCAGTCAAAAGCCCATAGTCCCAAGCCCTCAAGGCTAGGACTCTGGTCATCTGGCCGGTGACCATGCCTAGGGCATGTTTCACCGCTCCCCTCGATGGTTCGGCCGGGAGCCGTGTCGCCTACCCTCATCGCCGCCCGGTGGACATCATCATTATGCCAGGCCTAATGCCAGATGTTGATCACGCTGTGAGCGTCTTGGTGCAGACCGGGCTATTTGTGTACAGATGGTTGGTGTAGGGCAGGTGCTGGGTTAGACCACGGTGCGGCCGCTGCCTCCCGAGCAGCACTTGGTGGCTGTAGCGATGAGCGGATGGAGCGATCCATCTGGCGCGTCCCTACTCCCCCGGTGGGGAGAGAGGGCGCATGTCGGAGTCATGATGTGGAGCTTTCCGCCTATTGAACGGCGGTGGCTTCTACCAGCACCTGGAGGTTCCAGTAGACCGCCCGCTCCTGGGGGTCAATGGGCTCAGGAATGCCGCATGGAAGCATTGCCACGGCAGCAATGTTCTAGCTAGCCCGAGCGAACTATGGGGGGGTCATTCCTGAAAGTGCATCTAGCCCTTTAGTGGGTTTTGGATGATTGAATGACAACATGATTAAAGGTCTAACCCGTTTGCTAAGTGTGGACAGGTAATAGGTTATCTCATGGGTACTTAATGAAAGCCAAAATGATGCGTTGTTGTATAAACAATCTAGTTCAAGCACAAGACAACAATGCAAATGGAATTCATGCAAAGGCTTATTTATTGTGAGATTTCCATGTACTATGTGAAAGCAAGCTCGTAAGAATTAATTAATGAGACATGAGGGATTGCATAAGGAATGGTCTCATATTTGAAGCTTGCTAAATTGAAATGAAAAAGATAACAATACATGAATGGATGATTCAACACACGATGTGACTTGATGGCTTGAGATGGTGAAGATAGCAAGGAAAGGCTTTGAGGTACTAAGCAAGGGTGAAGGGCAAGCGATGGCTTGGCGGCCGAAGAACCTAGCAAGGGTGAAGAAGGAAGTACTTGCATTTAGTTGAGGTACTAATCAAGCTATGGTGGCCATGTTTATGTGGTGGATCAAATCACTATTGGAGTGTTTGATGGAAGTGACTTGATACATTTAGGATTATTCAAATTTGATGAATGGAATCAAGTCACATGCTCAAGATGGCTATGCTCAAGTGAAAAAGATCAAAGTTGACATGTTAGCACCCTCACTTGATGAAGATTGGAATACACGGCTTCGATTGAAAGAGATCAACTCAAAGGGTTTTAAATTCATTATACTTTTAAATTTGAGTTAATAGGAATGTCATACTATTAAGAGGGATGCATCATGTTGATAGATAATGTTTCATAAGTGCTTAAGCCAACCCATGTGAGTTTTGAGTGTTTGAGAGACAAAAGAGCTAACTTGTGTTTTGCTAGTCTGGCAATACCGGACGTGTCCGGTATTGATACCAAACATGTCCAGTATGTGCCAAGGCATGATAAAATTCTTATTGTTCTTGGGTTGGTTCGTCAAGAGTTCCGACGTGAGTCGAAAGTTCCGACGGTCGGGAGTTCCCGCATAGGTCAGGAGTTCCGACGTTTCGCGCTTAACTGACTTAGAGGGTTCACTGTCCTAGTCATACTGGACGTGTCTGGTATAGATGGCTAGAAGCCAATGGCTACATTTCAAAAGCCTTGAGGTCAGGAGTTCCGATGTCAGTTGGGAGTTCCGACGGTCGGAAGTTCTGGCATGAGTTGGGAGTTTCGACGGTCAGAAGTTCCAGCATGAATCAGGAGTTCCGACACCTCACATACTTTAACTCAGTTACATGGTTTTCAAATATGCTGAGGGTCAGGAGTACCGATGGTTAGGAGTTTCAGCATTCATCAGGAGTTCCGACACCTCACATTGTCACTAAAACTTAGTTACTGTTGGGGTAGTGTAAGTCATACCAAACGTGTTCGGTATGGCAACGACTATAAAACGGCTAGGTTTTTCAAGGGGGCTATAAATACCCCTAAGCCTCCACCTTTGGAGGCTACTGATTCTGTTGATACACACATGTTCTTGAGCCTTGCCAACTCTCACAAACCCTCTCTTATTGAGTGTGTGATCAAAATTGCAAAATCAATTAGTGGGTTGAGAGAAATTCAAAATTGAGAGCAAGCCACCACTTGAGCACTTATGCATATTGTCAATCTTATGATTTGCATTTGTTACACTTGGACTCTTCGGTCCTAGATGGCTAGGCATCGCCGGAGAGCACCCAAGACATTGTGGTGTGCCTCAGAAAGTTTGTAACGGTCGAGTCTGCTGCATCGGAATCAACTAGTGGAAGGAGGAAAAGGAGTTGGAAAAGACTCCGGCTAGAGTGACCTTCGTGGTATCCTCTAGGGCTGACCTTCATTGGGTCGCCCGCAGCCCCCTCAACGGAGAGTAGGACTCGAACGAGTCCAAACTTCGGTAAAACAAATATCGTGTCTCAATTCGCATTTCATTTGATATTTGTGTTGCTCCAGCTATTGTGTAGGTTATCTGTATTTCTTGTCATCTCTAGTAGGTACCTGCAGTTTGGATTGAAGATAGAAATCAAAAGGAGCAAGTTTGGGGTTGTTCCACTAAAACCGTGTATACCACTAGACACATCCGGTATTTCCTGCCTGTGCTGAATATATTCATCTTCTGTTCTAACTTTGTGTTGTAGGGTTGTAGCTTCTAGATATATTCTTTATACCTTGTATACTCTATGGCTAACTTGTGAGGGGTGGTACTACTCTTTATTTGGAGTTTCCATTTTGGAAACTTCCTTTACTAATTGTTTCCGCATTTAAAGGTGTTAATTTTTAGAAACGCCTATTCACCCCCCTCTAGGCAGCATCCTAGGTCCTTTCAGTTCCCCACATTCATGATGTCATTTTGGACCTAGCGGGCGTGACCCTAGGCGCCGCCCGCTGGGTTATGCGCATGGGGTGCAACATGCTACACCGAGCTGGTTCAGCCGCCATTATCTTAGTTCCTCGGCGTGCACTTGCGCAAACGCGAGGACCCCCGTATGCGGGTCCGGAGGGGTGTGAGTCTGTACAGACTCCGCAACCACCGGTGGCTATCCCAGAGCGTCTACCATAGCGCACTCCCGGGACGGACGGTGGCTAGGTGCCACATCGCCGATGCTGGAGCCATCGCTCTCACCCTCATCATCCAAGAGTTCGTGGAAGGTGGTAGGATCATAGCTCACCATTCCCACGAATCAGATGTGTGAAGGGATTGCGCCAGTGTCCTTTGGAGCCCCCAAGTGCACGCATCCATGGGGGACACGAGGCCGTAGGGGAATCAATCGTACGGTGTTCGCGGTGCGATCAATACGGTCCCTCCAGATAATCGGCGGGAGATAGTAAATAGAGAGAAAATAACAGTATGCATATTATTCACAGCGAGGTTTGAGCAAAGAGTTTGCTTGGAATGAAGTGCAGATGCCTCGTCATTGAAGTCGTCATGCGTCCCAGAGCTGATGGAGGGTGCCCCTCCGATGGGCGCCAGAACGAGTGTCTCCTCACAGAGGTGTAGTACGCCGAGCCTATCAGCGACAAAGTCCAGGCTTCCAAAGAGGAAGCCCTGGGATGGCTCAAAGATGGGTGGAACCCACATCCCAACCGGTGGGAGTGCGGGAAACTCCAGTGAGCCAAAGCGAGTCGTATCGCCTGAGCCCGACATGGCAAAGGTGGTGGAAAAGTGGGCCATCTGATGACCAAAAAGTGTTGAACGTACTACGTCTTCCCCATGGATGGCGCCAACCATCGGTGCAAAAAGTGACCAATAAGTAAATATTTGTAGTTTTACCGTATGTTGTGATCGGAGGTGGCCTAGCACTCAATGACACAGGTTTATACTGGTTCAGGCAACGTGCCCTACATCTAGTTTGAGTCGATCAGTGACTTTATTCCTGAGCCCAGGTGCTTGAAGTTTGCAGTGGGGTTACAAATGAGAAGGAGAAAGATGGGGGGTACAAGAGGTCTAGTCGGACTCTGGACGAAAGGGCTGAGAGTGACAGGAGCCCCGCTATGAGCTAATTGTTCGAGCGTGTGCTCGTGGTTTGAACCTAGTGGTTCTGCTATTGTTTAGTAGTGAACTTGATCGATCTAATGAATCTGAATCAACTTACCCTTTTGGGAGAGAGCGCATCCCCTTTTATAGATGACGGGGATGGCCTTACAGGTGTGAGGGAGAGAGTATGTATGCTACTGATCCTTGTTCCCATGCCGGCGGGTACAGGATGATGGTTGGTGCCCACAATACTGTTGAATGTCAGATGCACGTGGGAGGTTGGGTTGTCTTCTTCGGACATGGCAGACATCAATGCCTATCACATTCTTGATTCCTGGAGGCATGCAAGGGGTTTTACCATGTTTGCCCGGTATGGTAAATGCTGGTGCCCACAACACTGTCGATGCCTAGAGGCATGTGGGGGAGCCTTACCGTATGGGAGTTAATGGCGCCTAGAATACTGTAGGGGAAAATGTCGGCACCTACACTACTATTTGAGTTTTGTTGTGTCAGGAGGGTCGCAGGGCATTGCCTAGTAGGTGTGCAGGCTATGGTCCCTTGTATTGTAGTTTGACTTGTGTGCCCTGCCTTACTTTCTCTATCCATTTCCTGGTCTTTACTGAGCGGGCGTCCCCGGTCAGTTGGTCCCAGTCGGCTCTGATTGCGCTAGTCAGAGAAGAGCAGTGAGCAGGGGTTTGGTGCATCCTCGGTCAGAGACGTGGGTCGGAGTCAGAAGTAGTGCTTTAGCTAGGCCTTCCGGTCGAAAAGGCCGTCCGAAGGCGGGCTGGAGACTGAAGTGAGTGCTCCAGTTAGAGAGGTGGGCCGGAGTTGGAAAGCGGGCACTGTTCCTCCTCGGCCAGGCCTCCCGGTCGGAGATTCGATCACCCCTCTAGCCTATCATTTAGGTACTTTGGGCGGGCCATGAGTTGTGCATTTGTCTACTTGGGCTGAGCCTTTGTTGGAAGGCCAGTTCATGAGGGACCCTGGGTTTATGAACCTGACACACCACAACAACAATATGAATGACAAGAATGTAAATCAAGCACATGATGACACAATGATTTATCCCATGGTTTAGCTCGCTACCAAGGCTTGCCTAAGTCCACATTGTAGAGGTTAGCCACTAAGGCTTAGGGCTTTGCAACCCTTCCTCGTTCTCAAGTCAAGAGACTTAACTCTTGAGATGAGAAGTGAGTTTACTAGCTTCAAGAGTTGGTTACAAACCTCCCAAGGCTGCCACACAAGTTGGTAAGCTCCAAGAGTAACAAATACAACTGTCGACCAAAACATGAACCAAGTGCTCTTTTGAGTTTGGGAATTAGTGGATCTGCTCTCTAATTGAGTTTAGAGCCTTTTTCTCTCAAGGATTGATGGGAAAATCAATGGGAAAAGCTTGAGATCTTTAGGGCACCAATGAAGGTGAGAGTGTGAGCACAAGTCTGTCCTTCATCGATCTGAAGGGATGGAGGAAGAAGAGGACCATTGTGAGGGTGAGGGAGAGGTATAAATACCTCCCCTGACCCCAATAGTCAGATAAGTCATGGCAATGCCATGGCCTATCTACGGCAATGCCTCTCTTTAGGTGCGGCACTGCCACACGAAGCTAGATAGCAAGGGATAAAGGAATGTTGAGCTGGTTGTCTTAGCTGAACTTTGAGGATGCTTTTGTGTAGAATTGAGCACTTGGTTGCACATGTTAGCATAAGCATTGTGCCCCCCTTTATAGTACGGCTTTCCCTATACTCGGATTTGAAATATAAAATGAAATAAACCTCTTTGAGCTCGAAGCCGTCTTCTATTGTAATTGAGGGCTCCTCCATTAAGTATAACATCCTCACTAATGAATTTCCTGCTTGTCATCTCGATTAATCTCATTAGTTGTCGCAGAACCGACCGATTTATAAGAGCACAAGTACAATGGCAGCCCGCAAGCGGTCGCACTGTCATACTTGAACCCATATAAACCCGGTAGTCCATCGAGTATCATGATGGGTCTCGATAAACGATTACAACAACCAAGATCGTATAGGATTCAACATACATGCCACATATTATATAAAGTTCATAGATACATTTTCATCATTAGAGTACGAATAAAAGTTATTACAATTGAGTTTGATAGATAAAGCGGAAGCAATTAAGTTCGAAATAAAGTTTCCAACATAGTTTGATACAGTGCCAGATAGGATCACGGTCCACAAAAGCAAAGACAGGGATTAATAAAGAAGCCTGCCCAAGGCTTACTCCTCATCCACGGTGGGATAGAAGGAACTCTTGCAATAACCATGATAACAATGGGAAATAAAACCCTGAGTACGAGAAGGTACTCAGCTAGACTTACCCGTCATGAACCAGAAATAAAATGACTCCAAGGATTATGCAAGGCTGTATAAGTGGACATAACTCAACAACATTTTGCATAAAAGCAATTGACTCATTATACAATTACGATTCCTTTATCAAGTTAATTATAACTATCCATTTCTAGATTAGCAACTATCCTGTGCCAAACATGTGGTATATCCATTTAGAAGCATACAATAGTAACCATAGCAGGTATTGTAATTCAATTATCATCCAAACCATCATGTTCCATAACACAGTTACTATGATGTTGGGACTAGCCAAGTTTCTCACTATCTGGGAGAGACGGTGATTCAAATCGATTTCAACCAGCTGGGAATTTATTCCTAACACAAACCTAGGTCTACCAGCCACGATAGCCTTAGGTCACCTTTGATACAACTCAGGTACATATTTCGCGGGTCCGTACCGCGCCGCACAATCTGGAACACCAGATGCCAGGACATTCAGGCCTAGCCTGCCCTTGGGCTCAGTCTGATCGTTCCCCGAAAGGAGCGCATAATAGAACGGGTCCCGGCCTGAGTTGAATTACTCAGCTTCGCGGTCGGAATGAGTTATCCGGCTAGCTAAGTGAGAGGCATGTATTCAATCTTGTCAGAAGCGCCAACAACGGTACGGTCCTTAATCGACACAGACGGGGATAGATCCACACCCAAGACCTTCATGTCTTGTTGCTTCTCTATCGACATCCTGCCTGGTCTCGATTTTCTTTTACCCCATGATTTTGTTCCACAATAGAAAATATAGCCAACCGTGCTCCAGTATCCACCTATATCTCGCAGGTGACAGGACATCACCCGACTTCTACCGGTCTAAGCATGGCTAAGCATATATTCGATCCTAGACCTATACCGGTTAAAGGTGTAATATCTGGACAAGGAATGTACATGCACCAAGTGGTTCCATTCAACTCTTATAACCTAATGCATCAATCATAAGTACTTAAGTAATCATTTGTAAAATACTGGAAGACTTAGAATGCTCTGGGGCTTGCCTTTCAGAAAAGAAGTAGGGCGGTGGTCAGGGCACTCCGGAAGTTCTTCAGGATTCTGCTCCACGCCTTCGGGGGCTGCGGCTTGAGGATTCTCCTGCTGGTCCCCTTCCTCTGCTTCTTCGAATTCCAGCAACATTATTTCTTCCTCCAATCCTAGATGCATGAATATGGCATAAGTATTACGAATGCATATATGTTAACAAGTGCATCATGTTTATTGAGTAGGTGCATATCTCTTCTCGATTATTTAATTACTACTTCCACAATGCATCGACTATATCACAAAACAGCAGCTACTTGTTTCACTCATAACCGGAGTTCTACTAATCCCAATGCAGTGATCCTAGACTTTCTGGAAAGCTTATCAAATTATCTACAACTTTGTTAGTAACCATTTTTATAGCAAACATCATTTTCAACATGCAACTCATCAAACTCCAGAATCTGTCCAGAAACTATTCAATTTGCAATACAAAGTAACAATACTTCTACTTCATGTAATCAGTCAAAGTTTGACAACACAAAGTCTATCAATAGTTTAAGCATACCAAATACATCCAAGAAAATATAATGGTGAAGCCCAAACTATTTCTTTATATGCCTTTATTATTTTATTTAGATACATAGGTTAAATAATAAATATATATATCAAATGTGCATCATAAATTCTTAAAAATTTACAGTGCCTTACTAATGCTATCAAAGGACTACTGTAAAAGTTTCATGCTGTTTTATTTAGTAAAACACCCTATACAAAAAAAGACAAAGCATAAAGGCTTAAAATAGCATAAATAGAAAACCCTAGTGAAAAGTGTCGAGCAACAGATTTCCTATTTTTCTTAGCATCCTTATGGTACTAGGATTACCTCCAACAAATTTCATAAATTTTGGATTCATAAATAATTTATAAAAATTCATACAAGGATTAACTATTTATAAAAGAAAAATCTATAACTATAAATCTACACATGCACTGATCCTCAAATTTTTACCAGAGCTCATATATGTTAAGACTAGATTACCACAAAACTTTCATAATTTTTGGAGCACATGAACTCTAGATATAAAATAAACAAGTTTGCATGCATTCAAAAACACATTTCAAATCTCTATTTAAATCTCCCAAAATTTCTACTGTAAATGTCAAGAACATATTTTTCCTAAATACTACACTTCCTAAGGAACACTACCAAATTTATTTCACAATTTTTGAAACTATCAAACTGGAGATATAAAAATCACAAAACAGCACCAGATCTGGATTTAAATGAACTAGCTTTTAAGTTGGAGTCGCTGACAAGCGGGACCCACTGGTCAGGGGACCCCACATGTCAATGAAACGGAACAGAGCAACGGCGCGGAATCGACGCGGGAACAGCGGAGCTCGCCGACAGTGGGGTTGCCGACGGTGACATCATCACCAGATGTTCTACTCGACATTGCGCACGCAATGCACTATTTGGTGGGACTTCTCGTCGGTGCTAGCATTGGCGGCGGCGGCCATGGCGGGATGGAGGTGTGGGCCAATGGTGAGACGCCGGTGAAAGCTACGGCAACTCGATCAAACGCTACGCCGAGCATCACAGAGCTATGGCGGACCTAGCTAGCACCCTATCATGGCCTGGGGTGGATGGTGGCGACGTGGCCACGGTGACGGGGCTAGCGGTGGAGCTCCAGCGAGCTCATGTGCGTTGCTGTGGCTTACCAAGCGCGGTCAGCGAGCGTGGGTGGAGGCGGTGAGTCGCAAGGGCTCTGGTGGAGGCGTTGCAGTGGTGGAGAAGTGACGAGGGCGAGCTGGCATTGGCTATGGCGACGGTGGAGGTGAGGAGGTGCTCGGTGGCTGCGGTGGTGCTTTGGCCAGCGAAGGAGGAGCTGGGAAAGGAAAATGGAGCGCGGGATGGAGCGGGCGAGCGCAGGCGACTTAAACACGCTCTCTGGCCAGGCTCTGCCGTGCTGGGCAGGGCACCGGCGACGCACGACCAACCTCGCGTCCACACAGTGGCCAAGGTCTGAACCGGTCGGCCACTGAAGCTCTCCATTCAGTTCATTCAGTTAAGCAAAGCCGAGCCTAACGACGAGTTTTTCGTTCAAATTATCTCTCGATGCAAAGCAAACCAGTGAATGATCCCAAAACAAAATTTGTAGCCCTAAGTGCCCTCTACAATTCTTGTTCAAAGATCATGCTCTAATTCTCAACCAATAACGAATAATGTCATCACCAAGATGGGTTTGTCAGGCTGTCAGTCGAACAAAGACTTAGAAAATTTCTTAAGTGTTGAAATGTTGATTTTTGCTGATTTTTGTGATCTCAATTCAAGCATGTTAGGAGCTAAATCAGTCAATGACCCAAAAATAAAAGTTGTTCCTTATGTCAAATACTACAACTTTGCTTTAGTGATCTCCTCCATGCAAGGTCTCTAACACCTAGTTCAAATTTGGTCAAACATGTCACTTTTAAATGATGATACACTTCAAGGCATGGCTTAATGACCTATTTACCCTTAACCATGAATATCGAAGTTGTTCATAATGATACTCTACACATGTTTAGGCTAATTGCAAGGTCATACAATCATTTCATGTAGTGGTCACTCATAGAGCTAGTTAGTGTAATCACATGAAAGCTTAAGTGTTGGTTCATGAAATGTGACCATGAACAAAGTCCTATTTGCTAACCTAGGTGTTGCTACATGTTTGTGTGACTCACATCCACCAAGTACATGTGTCCACTCATGATCATATGCATAGACACATGGAGACATGAAATAATGAGAAAAGTTGCATATGTTTAAGAAACATGCGATAACAAGCAAACGTTGCAGATGTTTCAATCCAATGTTTCAATTGTAAATGCTTGTTTATGAATGCTTGATGATCATGCTCATGTTATGCAAGTCAAGTTATGCAAGGCTAACACCCGAGGTGTTACATTAGTCCTCTAATTGAGTGGTCATTATCACGAAAACCCACAATTAGGGCTTGATTGCACTTATAATCTCCCTCTTTTTGGTGATTAATGACAACCCAATTAGAGCTTACAAAAGATATGAATTCAAACTGAGATTTTTCGAGCCATGAGTGTAGAGACTCCCCCTAAATGTGTGAAATGAGAATTGAATTCTCAAATTGGCATTAGAGGCCAAAATTCACACTTTAGTCAAAGTGATGGGGATCCCCCTACATCCATGCTCCTGTGGGGTACTACATGCAGTGCCATGTATATAAATGTGATGCAAATGATAGTTCATGCACACAAGGGTTTACTGATGCATCAAGGCGCGGCACTACCGCTCCTCAGCCGCAACGCTACCGCACAGCGGCACTACCGCTCTATCTGCAACAACACAGTTTTTAAAAAGCACCACATAGCAGATTATATATAAAAAAATAAGCAACCTAGCACAAATATATGACAAGCTACAACACACGATGATACATGCCCACATCCGATACAACATAGAGTACTTAGGTAGCATTATTACAATAAAATAGAGTTTTTAGCGACTCTCAAACTCACTCCTAACAAACTACTCTCAACGGATACGACAAGAAGCTCCTCTAGTTGCAGCAACCACATGGCATCGAAAAAGATTGACCCCTCTAATTTCTCATCCTTTAGCATAAAGTACCAAAAAGAAAAGAAACGAGAGACATCGACCAACTCACTCTGAAAGCATCTAGGCCCCTAGTTGGGTTTAGGTGATTAATGACAATACAAGATTACTATGACTAACGTGTGTTTTACAGAGGCAATTAAGTTAGGTCATGGTAATGGAGATCGATTGGGCAATCATGGATGTCATGCCCCTATGATAAAAATCATTTCGGTTTTCAAAGGATGGACGACAAGGTTAAGGATGACTAGTTCTAAGTGTCGATTGGAGTTGGAGAGACACTTAGAGTAGTTTAGGACTTTGTTTTTCCTTTGGCCGTACTATTAAGGGGGGTATGGACAGGTAGCTTGACCTAGGTGAGTCTAGTGAGTTAGGTGTGGTGCACACTTGCTAAGTCTAGCACTAGGTAGCTCCAACAAAGCCCTTAGATCTTATGGAGCAAACTTCATTCACATATGATCGAGAGTTGAAAGTGAATGGAGGGTCAAATAGTGACCGGACGCTAGCTCCGGTGCGACCGGACGCTGGCTGCAGGGTCCGGTCAATTCATTTGACCAAGGAGATTGCGTCTGGCATGACCGGACGCTGAGTGGTCGAGTGACTGGATGCTGAGGACCAGTGTCTAGTCGACTCCATTAAGGTTCTAGAGAAGAAATTCTATGATCGGACGTGTCTGGTCAGTACTAACCGGACCCTGGGGGTTCAACATCCGGTCGAGTATAGTAAGGTTCTAGTGAGGGATATTTGCGACCGGACATGTCCGATCAGTGGTGATCGGACCCTGCCAGCGTCTGGTCAACACTTAAACACTGGTGTGCGGGTTGAACTAATCGGAGTGTCCGGTCAACTTGATCGGAGCGTCCGGTCACCCCACAGAGGCACATAACGGTTCATTTTTCAGCCCTTGTTATAAATAGAAGCTCCACTCATGTGTGGAGTCACTTTTGCTCATTCCAATAGCTGAGAAACACCTTAGAGAGTGCCAAGAAGAGCAAGGTCCTAGTGAGGTGATTGAGATTTGAGAATCCAAAGAGAGACCACATTAGTGAAGATCAAGAGTAGAGAAGTGTGCATCCACCCTTCTCCCTAGGCTTGTTGTGGTCCAGTGAGAGTCCGTGCTTATTACTCTTGGTGATCGCCATCACCTAGATGGCTTGGTGGTGATTGAGAGCTTGGTGATCATCCGGAGAGCTTGTGGATGACCCAACTCAAGTTGTAAGCGATTTTGGGTGATTCACCGCGACGGAGTGTCGAAGAATCAACCCGTAGAGAGCACTTGATCCTTGCGCGGATCAAGGGGGAGCTACACCCTTGCGTGGGTGCTCCAATGAGGACTAGTGGGGAGTGGCGACTCTCCAATACCTCGGCAAAACATCACCACGTTCCTCTCTCTCTATTTACTTTGAGCATTTACTTTGAGTATTTACTTTGAGTAACTATTTTGAGCATTTACATTGAGCAATTCAATTCTTGTCGTTACATTCATAGAATTGCCATGCTAGAGTAGGATTGGAACTTAGGTTGCAAGTCTTTTTGTGCGGTAGAACAAGTAGAAACACTTTCTAGGCACAGGGGGTTAATTGGGCTAACCGTAGGATTTAATTATTGCAAAAAAATTTAGAATTAGCCCAATTCACCCCCCTCTTGGGCATCTTGATCCTTTCAATTGGTATTAGAGCCTCATTCTCACATTTTTAAGCTTAACCACTTAGAGCAAGATGTCTCACGGGGATGGACCTCCTCCTATCTTCGAGGGGGATGATTTTCCATATTGGAAAATTCGCATGGAGGCATACCTAGAAGCTCTAGACATTGGAATACTTAGAGCCGCCTCACATGGCTTCCCAAGACCTAGGAATCTCGTACAACTTCAAGGCGATGAAGTGAACTATGAAAAATTGAATGCAAAGGCTCGCAACACCATCTTTAGAGGCCTTTGCAAAGATGTGTTCAACCGTGTAAGGAACCACAAAGACGCCCATGCACTATGGTCGGACATTTGTGCACTCCATGAGGGAACAAAGAGTGAGTGTGAGGAACGCTATCATCTTGTCATGAAAAAGCTCAACTCTTTTGAAATGTTTCCTAAAGAATGTGCTAATGAAATGTATTCATGTTTGAATGTTCTTGTAGAGGAAGTCAATGGGCTTGGACTTACTCAAATGTCACCATCCGACGTTGTGAGAAAGATCATGAGTGTCCTTCCCATTGACAAATATGGACATATTGTGACCATGCTACATCATGGTGACCTCTCCACCGCTACACACAAATCTTGGGAAAGATCAATGCTCATGAGATGTACATGCACATCACACCTCAAGATGGCTCATCCTCTACTAAGAAGAAAGAAAATGATTTAGCATTCAAAGCTAGTCAAGATAAGGGCAAAGCAAGACTTGAGTATGAGAGTTCAAGTGATGAAGAAGACGAAGATGAAGATCTTGCTCTCATGGTGAAGAAAGCCACCAAGATGCTAAAGAAGCTAAACAAGAGCGGCATCAAGTTCGATGGCAAGAGGAAGAAGTTCTTCACAAGCTCTAGGAGAAAGCCAATCTCTGAAATAGATTGCTTCAATTGTGGTGAACTTGGTCATCTAGCACACCAATGCACCAAGCCCAAGAAAGACAAGTTCAAGAACAAGTTCAAGGGCAAGAAAGATGACTCAAGTAATGAAGAAGAAGATGAAAAGAAGAAGAACAAGCCATACAAGAAGAGAGATGGCAAGAAGAGAGACTTCCACAACAAGAAGAAGAGTGGAAAGGCCTACATTGTCGATGATTGGCTCATGGACATTGATTCATCTAGTGGATCATCCAATGATGATAGTGACAATGAGAAGGTGGCCGCCATAGCTATTGATCTCTCATCTTCACCGCCATCATCCTCCACACACCTATGCCTTATGGCCAAGGGTGAATGCAAGGTAACTAATAATGATGATAGTAGTGATGATGAGCAAGCTAGTGATGATGATAGCGATAGCAATGATGATGATGATTCACCTTCATATGATGATCTTGTTAAAATACTAAGACAATACACTAAGATCATTAGAAAGAGTAGAGCTAAAAATGAAAAACTAGATGCTAAGAATGATTCACTTTTAGCAAAATGTGATACAATAGAAAAGGCTAATGTTGAGCTTAGAGAAGCAAATTATGCTTTGTCATCCAAACTCAAAGAACTCAAATCCTCTAAGAAAGAGCTTAAAGATAAACATGATAAACTTGAGAGGGTGCACAATGAGCTCATCACTAGCCACAACAAGCTAAAAGATGAATATACAACTCTTAAGATCAATCATGATACTCTTGTTATTGCTCAAGAATTTTTACCAAATGAGCCACATGATGCTACTAACCATGTTGTTAAGAATGATATAGCCACATCATGTGATGATTTATTTGATGAGAGCATTGAACAAGGTTCTAGTAGCAAGGGCAAGCAAGTGGTTGAGGCCAATGATTATGATGAGTTTGTCAAGCTCAAGAATGACAATGCAAAGCTCAAGAAAGATCTTAAAGAAATCAAAAGCCACAACACTATTGTGCTAGAAACTCTTGATCATGATGGTGACTTAATCCTTGAGAATAAGAAGCTCAAAGAGGAAAACAAGAAGCTCAAGGAAGAGAAGAACAATGATGCTCTCAAGGAAGAAAACAAGAAGCTTAAGTTAGAGAAAGAGCATCTCAAGATTGGATTAAGCAAATTCACAAGAGGTAAGCATCTTCAAAGTGAGTTACTTATGAACACCATCATGAAGATGGATAGAAGTGGCATTGGGTACATGACAAACAAAGAGAAGAAGGCTCAAGCTCAACAACAATCAAAGCCAAAGCCAAAGAGATGCTTTGAGTGTGGACAAGAAGGCCACTTTGCTCATGAGTGCCAAACCCCACCATCACAACCCTTGCCCAAGCATGCTAGACCCTTTGCCTTCAATGCTCACTACATGCTTAGAAAGGATTCTAGTGGAAAGATGAAAGTCATGTTCTTAGGACCCCCCAACAAGAATAGGCCTAAGAAGATTTGGGTTGCTAAGTCACTTGTTGAGAAGGTGAAGGGCCCTCAACAAGTTTGGGTTCCTAAAGCTTGATCTCTTGTGTGTAGGTGAACTACAAGACCGGTGGAAGTCATTGGGTGATTGATAGTGGTTGCACACAACACATGACCGGTGACCCTCGTATGTTCACCTCACTAGATGAAGAAGTAGATGGACAAGAAAGAATCACATTTGGAGATAACTCAAAGGGCAAGGTTAAAGGATTGGGCAAAGTGGCAATATCAAATGATCATTCCATCTCCAATGTGCTATATGTTGCTTCATTGAGCTTCAACTTGCTATCCGTTGGACAATTGTGTGATCTTGGCTTCCAATGCTTGTTTACCAAGAAGGAGGTTGTTGTATCCAAGAAGGATGATGATCAAGTGATATTCCAAGGATTTAGATACAACAACTTATATCTAGTGGACTTCACCTCTGAAGATGCTAACTTGAAGACTTGTCTTCTCATCAAAACAACACTTGGGTGGCTATGACATAGAAGACTTGCTCATGTTGGAATGAGCTCACTCAAGAAGCTTATGAAGAATGATTTGGTGAGAGGGTTGAAGGATGTGAAGTTTGAAAAGGACAAGCTTTGTAGTGCATGTCAAGCCAGCAAGCAAGTTGCAAACACTCATCCAACCAAAGCTTTCATGTCAACCACAAGAGTGCTAGAACTCCTTCACATGGATTTATTTGGACCAACCACATACAAGAGTTTGGGAGGAAATCTTTATTGTCTTGTGATAGTTGATGATTATTCAAGGTATACATGGGTGTTCTTCCTTCATGACAAATCTAAAGTTGCATCTTGCTTCAAGAAGTTTGCCAAGAGGGCTCAAAATGAATTTAAAGTGAAGCTCAAGAAGATAAGAAGTGACAATGGGAAAGAGTTTGACAACACAAATATAGAGACATATTGTGATGAAGTTGGAATCAAACATGAGGTCTCCACAACATATACTCCTCAACAAAATGGTGTAGTTGAGAGGAAGAACCGGACATTGATCACTCTTGCAAGAACCATGCTTGATGAGTACAACACCCCCAAAGCTCTATGGGCAGAAGCAATCAACACCGCATGCTATGCATCCAACCACCTATTCCTTCAAAAGTTCCTTGGCAAGACACCTTATGAGTTGCTCAATGGGAAGAAGTCGGATGTCTCCTTCTTGAGGGTGTTTGGTTTTAAATGCTACATCTACAAGAAGCAGAAACACCTAGGGAAGTTTCAAAGGTGTTGTGATATTGATTTCCTTGTTGGTTACTCATCAAAGTCCAAAGCATATAGAGTATTTAATCATGCCACTGGCTTGGTTGAAGAAACATATGATGTGGAGTGTGATGAATCTAATGGCTCCCAAGGAGCACATGAGAATATTGATGATGTAGGTGATGAACCATTGAGGGAGGCCATGAAGAATATTCTGGTTGGAGACATCAAGCCTAAAGATGATGAAGATGATGTACAAGTGATAGATCCACCTTCTTCATCAAATGTGCCACAAGATGGTGAAAAAGATGGGAGAGTCGAAAATGAAGACACTCATGTCTCCCATGATCAAATGGTGGCACAAGCTCAAGATATTGATGCTCCACAACCTCCTCCTCAAGTGGTCAATAGAAGAAATACACCTCTACTACAAGATCATCCACAAGATCTCATCATAGGGAGTCCATCAAAAGGAGTAATGACTAGATCTCAAAAACTTGCTTCATTTATTGCTCATCACTCTTTTGTCTCTTGCTATGAGCCTACCAAGGTAGAAGAAGCTCTTAAGGATCCGGATTGGATCAATGCCATGCATGAAGAGTTGAACAACTTCACTCGCAATGAAGTTTGGACTCTTGAAGAGCGACCAAATGGGGCAAAGTCATTGGAACAAAGTGGGTGTTCTGCAATAAGCAAGATGATCAAGGTGTTGTTGTGAGGAACAAGGCAAGACTAGTTGCAAAGGGGTTCTCTCAAGTTGAAGGTTTGGATTTTGGAGAGACCTTTGCACCGGTTGCAAGATTAGAAGCCATCCATATCCTCCTTGCATATGCATCACATCAGGTTTGAAGACCCTAGATATCCTAATCATGTTTATAGGTTGTCCAAGGTGTTATATGGGCTTAAGCAAGCCCCAAGAGCTTGGTATGAGCATCTTCAGGACTTCCTCATTGAGAAGGGCTTCACTATTGGGAAGGTCGACACCACACTATTCACCAAGAAGCTTGATGGGCATATCTTCATTTGTCGAGTGTATGTTGATGATATCATCTTTGGATCATCAAATGAAGATTCATGCAAAGAATTTGGTGAATTGATGTCGAAGGAG
Organism: Miscanthus floridulus; assembly: GCF_019320115.1. Classification (NCBI taxonomy): domain Eukaryota; kingdom Viridiplantae; phylum Streptophyta; class Magnoliopsida; order Poales; family Poaceae; genus Miscanthus; species Miscanthus floridulus. The sequence goes on from NC_089591.1 coordinate 34,912,749, forward strand.
TTCGAGATGTCAATGATTGGAGGGCTTACATTCTTTCTTGGTTTTCAAGTCAAGCAAATGAGAGAAGGGATTTTCATCTTTCAAGAAGAATATACAAATGATCTTCTCAAGAGATTCAAGATGGATGAATGTAAGCCAATCAAGACACCAATGCCAACTAATGGACATCTCGACCTAGATGAGGGAGGTAACAAGGTTGATCAAACTCTCTACCGTTCTATGATTGGTAGCTTATTGTATTTAACCGCATCTAGGCCTGACATCATGTTTAGTGTGTGTATGTGTGCTAGATTTCAAGCTAATCCTAAGGAAACATATTTAATTGCCATAAAAGGAATCCTTAGGTATCTTAAGCACACACCAAGCATTGGCCTTTGGTATCCCAAAGGAGCTAGATTTGAATTAATTGGTTATTCCGATTCGGATTATGCCGGATGCAAGGTTGATAGAAAAAGCACATCTAGAGGGTGCCATTTGCTTGGTAGATCACTTGTGTCTTGGTCCTCCAAGAAACAAAATAGTGTGGCTTTGTCCACCGTCGAAGCGGAATACATTGCCATGGGTGCTTGTTGTGCAAAAATACTCTACATGAAACAAACTTTGCTAGACTATGGTGTAGTTCTAGAAAAGGTACCACTTTCGTGCGACAATGAAAGTGCGGTAAAACTTGCTAATAATCTAGTTCAACACTCTCGCACCAAGCACATAGATATCCACCATCACTTTCTTAGAGATCATGTTGCAAAGAATGATATATCTTTAAAAGGTGTAAGGACCGATGATCAATTGGCGGATATCTTTACTAAACCGTTAGATGAGGCAACTTTTTGTAGATTGCGGAATGAGCTCAATGTGCTTGACTTTAGTGACTTCACTAAAAGATGAGCTTGTGTTGTCCCTTGCATTGCATTGTGATATATTACATGTTTACATTATGGTAATGCACATAGGGCTTGTCTAAAATGGTTAAGATAACCGCCGAAAAGCGAGTGAAGAAGCTTAACCTTGGATCAAACTTGACAAGCAACTAGATTTACATTCAAGTATAGCATATGCATGAATGTTGTTTTGTCGTTTGCCTCAAACCGCCTCTTATTGCCTATTTTCTTAAAAAGAATTATTGCCTAAGGCAAATTATTTTGAAAAATTTGAGGGTTTGAGAGAGGTCACTCACATCAGTTCCAATTGGTGTTTATTTGGATCTTATTTGAGTTGGGACTTGATTAGGAATAGGTAGCTCAAAGAAATTTGAAGTTTCGCTGAAGAAGGAGTGACCAGACGCTGCACCGGACTCTGATTTCCAGCGTCCGGTCAGTTCACAGGAGTGACCGGACACTGAAATAGTGTTTTCATAGCGTCCGGTCAGAAGGAGCTTCAGCGTCCAGTCGATCATAAAGACATCAAGGCTAGGTGACCAGACTCTGGCTGTGTCCGGTCGGTGTCCACCGGACACGCCCGGTCGTGATTCTAGAGGAATTGGACCTCTCTAGAATTGACCAGACACTGGGTGGTAGCGTCCGGTCGCTACCACCGGAGTGTCCGATCAGTAGAAAGCGTGTGGCATCAAATCTCTTTTCCTGTTTTTGTCTTTGACTCGGGGGGGCACCCTATTTAATCTAAGCACCGGCGTTTTTTCCTTTGACCTAATCCGCTGCGTCAACATCGCCGCTAGCCCTAACCTGAGCGCTGTCGCCTCTCCATTGCCCAAGCAGCCGTGCCAACGCCATCATTCATGCTACCGTGCTACCCAGCTTACCCGCGCCTGCCCTAGCACCACTCCTTCCCATGCTCCCGAGCCACCTGCCTGTGTCGTCGTACCCACGTGCCATAGCAGCTTCGCCGGCACCCGCACCTGGCTCCTCGCCGCGCCACCGAAGTTCCCCGCGCCGTCGCAAGCTCTGCATCAGCACCACCATTCTAGCCGAGCTCACTGAGGTCCAGTCCAGCGCCGCCGTGCTTCCATGTGGTCGAGCTCATCATCTACGCCAGCACTGCCGTTCCAGCGCTGGTAAGGCCCTGCCGTCATGCCCTAGCAATCCATATCGCAATCCTACTGTGACCTAGCTATTCATCATCACATTGATCTCTATTGCATTCAGGGCCTTCGATTCACTACTCAACCTAACCCTAGATTCGGTGGTTCCCCGCGTGTCACTTCTCTTTTCATCAGATCGTCATTTTGTTAGGTAGCAAGCCCGTCGTTTCAATTTTGTACCTAAATTGCTTGCTCTCATAGGATTTCGCATCTATTAGATATATTGTATTTATTTGTATATCCTATCTATTCCATCATGCAGCGAGTCGGTGCCGTTGAGATCGTGTGGCAGTTGATAGTCAACTCGGAGCTAAGCTTGTGAGTACGGATCGAGGCCAAGCCTCGAAAGTGTCAGTGGACAGTTGATCTTGTCAGCGGTAGTGGTTCTAGTTAGATTAAATGGCTCGCACCAAGAATGTTGGTGGTGGTCTAGGAGATGAGGATTGGAGGCCCCCGCCTCGCCAGCCTACATATCCTAAAGGCAAGGCAATAAAGTAGCTAGCAACCAGAAAGCGCAAGTACCCAGATGCAGAGTCAGCGAGAGCAGCTATAGTTGCTGAGGCCGTAGAGCATGCCGAGAGAGGAGGTGCTCGCAGTGGAGTCTAGATTGCAGATCACCTCTCACCAGATGCGAGAGGTCGACTTGAGCACATTGAGCGTCTTCATGGTAGTCCACCAGGGACAATGATGATGGTAGGGCAACATGTTACTATTGAGGAGCCTCAGCCCCAGGGGGAGTCACAAGAGCAGGCACCACCAGTGGATCAGACTTAGGAGGCTCAGGAGGGACAGCAGGCAGAGGAGATAGAGCAGGCACCGCAGCCTCGCCGCTCTAGTCGTACCCGTGCCGTAGTCACGCCGAGGGCTGATACTCAGAGGAGAGGGTCTCATCCACCGCCTAGACCACAGGATCCACCTCCTGTGACCCATCTTGACTTAAGGGCCACCATGACCAAGCAGGTGCAGCAGCTGAGGTTCGTGGAGTTTGAGGTGTGGTTCCCGCCAAGGAGGGATGAGAGAGCTTCAGAGGGATTCTACACTTCTATAATGCCTATCTCAATAGTGGGGCAATTTTCAGATCTCAAAGAGTCTGCAGTATTGATTCTATAGTAGCAGCAGCTAGAGAGCACATTCACCCCTTCCTTGCATATCTGCCAGGGCTAATAGATTTGATTGGATGAACTGGTTTATATGTTCCATCTTGGGTTCGTCAGTTCTATGCTTCTCTCTTTGTTGACCTGCATCATAACTTCATACACTTTGCATTCAGAGGTAGAGATTACCGGTTGATGAGCACCAGGGCCAGAGAGATATTGAGGCTTTAGGAGCAGCCAGTTAGACTTCATGAGGTTTGCTATGGGCAGACAGAGCCTCCTAGACGCCCTCATGGCGGTAATGTGCCCCCTACAGATCTTGTCCGCCATTGCTTCAAGGAGCCCTTTGGTGAAGGGTCGAGGAGAAACCCTAGTGATCTCACACCCATTGCTCATGTGCTTGAGGCCATTATGAGGAGGACATTGCTATGGAGGATGGGGTATCGTGAGGGCTTAACTCACATATAGTTATGACTTCTTAACTCTCTGATGCAGCAGACAGTCTTTGATATTTGGAATCTTATTCTGTCAGAGATGGAGGACACCATAGCTAAGGGCTTTAGAGGACATAGGCAGCTACCTTATGCTCACTGGATCACCTGGCTTATCCACAGGGCAGTCACAGTGGGGCCGCCAAAGATGCTTGCTGAGTACAATGGTGCCACCACAGAGTTTCTAGCTTACAACATGACGTAGATGATCAGGCACAGTACACCTACAGCACCCAGTCAGCTGCGTCATCGTCTAGATATACCAGAGTCTATAGCTCAGCAGGATGAGATTATTAGAGGCATAGCAGCTATTGAGGAGGAGCAGCTTGAGGCACGGCAGGAGGTGAGAAGCCTAGTGACAGCTCAGACGATGACTACCAGCCAATTCCTTAGATGCCTCCACGCAGACATGATGCAGAGGCCGGTAGTTCTAGCTCCGCTCCACCTGTACCATAGATAGACCCCGCTTTGATTTCTATTCTTGAGCGGATGCAGTAGGATCAGGCTAGATAGGCTTAGGAGACCGCTGCCAACTTTGCACAGTTTTAGGCTCGTCAGGATGAGTTCCAGCGATAGCAGCAGGTCCTCCAGCAGCAACAGCAGCAGATGCATCAGTAGTAGTTACTCATGTAGCAGCAGCTTTTGAGATTCATGCAGCATGTAGTGATAGCCATTGGGGCCCCACAGCCATAGCCTTCGCCCTAGATTGTTCAGCCTACTACCACTATGATGACTCTAGTAGTATAGCCTAGTGGGTTTCAGAGTTAGGGATAGCCTTCAGCTCAGTTTGCTTCTCCCACAGTACAGGTGTCCCAGTGGTTATCCTCGCCAGTGGTAGCCCCACAGTTCACACCATTACAGATGGGCTTCACACTAGATCAGTCATCCTTGCTATTTGTGCCTAACACATTAGTCTCCAGGAGTCTTGGAGCATCTTTTAGCGAGTTGACAGGGATGCCAACACCGCCACATATGCATGCCCTAGGTCCTTCTACAGCAGCTCCCATCACCATGACTACTCAGAGGCTCCCTTCTTCTATCGCATCTTCAGATCCTACGATAGACATACCAGCAGCATCACAGATAGCACCTGCCCCAGCTCAGACCCAAACCACTTCAGCGACGCTTCTAGCCATAGAGGATTAGTCAGTACAGAGCTTAGGGTCAGATGATGATGGTGCCCAGTTCACGCTTGCTCCTCGTACTTCAGCGCCCGACTCGTCTACTGTAGCCCCGCCGACCGACCCTTAGGTTTTGGTGTTTGATGCCAAAGGGGGAGAGGGTTCGAGTATGATAGATTCAGGGGGAGTGACATTTAGGGGGAGCTTAGTTATCTATTAGATTATTATCTATTTACATTTGGAGTTTTTATGTGTGATACACTATTATGCATTCATCATGTGTTTACTTATGCATTAAACTATATCTATGTGATAGTGATATCTATGTGATCATGATATATGACATGTGTGCTCTCTACTTTGAATTCTTTATATGTCATATCACTTGTGTTATGCTCATTTGCCTTGCTTCCATGTTTATACTCCAATGCAAATGAGCTTTATTACTTGTACTCATGCTTATTTCATATCTTTTGAGTACATTATGTTGGCTTGGGTCATATAAGCTAGCCTAACTCTTTTGTTCTTATTGACAAAAGCTTATATGATCCAAGCATAATAAAAACCTCAACTCGTTCACATACTTGAGGTGGTATTGTTATCAATGACCAAAAAGGGGGAGATTGAAAGCATCTAGGCCCCTAGTTGGGTTTCAGTGATTAATGACAATACAAGATTACTATGACTAATGTGTGTTTTGCAGAGGCAATTAAGTTAGGTCATGGTAATGGAGATCGATTGGGCAATCATGGATGTCATGCCCCTACGATGGAAATCATTTCGGTTTTCAAAGGATGGATGACAAGGTTAAGGATGACTAGTTCTAAGTGTCGATTGGAGTTGGAGAGACACTTAGAGTAGTTTAGGACTTTGTTTTTCCTTTGGCCATACTATTAAGGGGGGTATGGATGGGTAGCTTGACCTAGGTGAGTCTAGTGAGTTAGGTGTGGTGCACACTTGCTAAGTCTAGCACTAGGTAGCTCCAACAAATCCCTTAGATCTTATGGAGCAAACTTCATTCACATATGATCGAGAGTTGGAAGTGAATGGAGGGTCAAATACTGACTGGACGCTGGCTCCGATGCAACCGGACACTGGCCGCAGGGACCGGTTAGTTCATTTGACCAAGGAGATTGCGTCTGGCGTGACCGGACACTGAGTGGTCGAGTGACCGGACACTGAGGACCAGTGTCCGGTCGACTCCAGTAAGGTTCCAGAGAAGAAATTCTGCGACCGGACATGTCCAGTCAGTACTAACCGGACCTTGGGGGTTCAGCATCCGGTCAAGTACAATAAGGTTCCAGTGAGGGATATTTGCGACCAGACATGTCTGGTCAGTAGTGATTAGACCCTACCAGCATCCGGTCAACACTTAAACACTAGTGTGCGAGTTGAACTGACCGGAGTGTCCGGTCACCCCACAGAGGCACATAATGGTTCATTTTTCAGCCCTTGTTATAAATAGAAGCTCCACTCGTGTGTGGAGTCACTTTTGCTCATTTAAACAGCTGAGAAACACCTTAGAGAGTGCCAAGAAGAGCAAGGTCCTAGTGAGGTGATTGAGATTTGAGAATCCAAAGAGAGACCTCATTAGTGAAGATCAAGAGTAGCAAAGTGTGCATCCACCCTTCTCCCTAGGCTTGTTGTGGTCAAGTGAGAGTCCATGCTTGTTACTCTTGGTGATTGCCATCACCTAGATGGCTTGGTGGTGATTGAGAGTTTGGTGATCATCCAGAGAGCTTATGGATGACCCAACTGAAGTTGTGAGCGGTTTTGGGTGATTCACCGCGATGGAGTGTCAAAGAATCAACCTGTAGAGAGCACTTGATCCTTGCATGGATCAATGGGGAGCTACACCCTTGCGTGGGTGCTCCAACGAGGACTAGTGGGGAGGGACGACTCTCCGATACCTCAGCAAAACATCGCCGCGTTCCTCTCTCTCTATTTACTTTGAGCATTTACTTTGAGTATTTACTTTGAGTAACTATTTTGAGCATTTACATTGAGCAATTCAATTCTTGTCCCTACATTCATAGAATTGCCATGCTAGAGTAGGATTGGAACTTAGGTTGCAAGTCTTTTTGTGCGGTAGAACAAGTACAAACACTTTCTAGGCACAAGGGGTTAATTGGGCTAACCGTAGGATTTAATTATTGCAAAGAAATTTAGAATTAGCCCAATTCACCCCCCTCTTGGGCATCTTGATCCTTTCACACTCCTCATCTTCTTTGATGTTGTCCCAATCAACATCATCACCACCAACAGTATGACCATCACCACCATCGTCATCGTTGTCGTTGTTGTCATCCAAGGACACCACCGCCCTTCCTTGGCGATGGGTGGTAGAAGTGCGACGCGAGAGTCGCATAGAGCACAAAGTCGACCCCAAGGTTGTCTAGTAGTCAAACTCTTCCTTGGTCTCCTCCTCGCCCTCCTCAGAATCTGAGAAACTAGGCAAGTCATACTATGGAGGAGGTGGTGGTGGAGGAAGAGGTGGGAGATTTGCAGTTGCACGCATCTCTCGCTGCTCTATCTATGTCTCATAGGCTCTGTCAGCTGCATAGGTGCATTTTCCAAATATGGCCTTGATCCATTGCACCATCCTATTCTTCTTCTTCTTCTTCCTTCCACTATGAGAGGATTTAGCTACATCTAAAGGAGAGGCAATGGTCTCACCGGCCTTGGCATGTCTAGCCTTCTCGATCTTGTACTGCTCATGCAATCCATCCTTGACAAACCTATAGCTAGTGACTCTCTCAATCACAAATATAAGGTAGGGAGCATAGGGCAGCCCCTTCCTTGCATCATCCATTGCCACTCTAATCTCTTATCACATGAAGCGAGGAACATTAAATTTATCTCCACCTGGAGCAAATCTAGCAAGCACATTGAAAGATCCTTGTTTGGTTTTGGTAATTGAGTGAAAACCTTGGTGGACTAATGTGTTTAAATGTGAGATACACAGGTGATTAGTCCACAAGTACATCATGTGTGAGCAACCTATGCTATGATGGTGAAGATGGCTTGGATTTGTTGCAAAGCTCACACATATGATGAAGAAGCTCATTGCATATGAGACATGACATGGAGTCATGTCACTAAGGTGGAGAAGATCAAGACAAGACTTGGCTTGATAGACCAGTTGCAAGCGTGAAGGGCAAGTTGGAGGCTTTGGAGTGATGGACCGTGTGGCAATGAAGCTTGAGCAAGACTTGGCGCCGATGGACAAAGGCAACAGTGAAAAGCAAGTGAGGTCAAGATTGATGAATCAATAAGGTCACATGATGATATGAAGTGGATCATATCATTTGTGATATGGTTGGTGCATGTATTGCATCAACACTAGAGGAGATGGATTGGAACGTGCAAGGCAAAGGTATATTTGTAGGGCATTTCATTTCATCGGTCATAGGTGTGTAGAGAAGTTTATGACTGGGTATAGGCTAGATGACCACACTATCAAGAGGGGCAAACTTATTTGCATATTGGTCGTCTAGTGCCACTTGACTGATCTAACTTTGCATTGTTGCTAGGATCGAGTGGCGTGGTGAACTAAGTAACTAATTGAAAGGACCAAGGATACCGCCTAGACGAGGGGTGAATAGGCAATTCTAAAAATCCAACCCTTTAAAATGCAGAAACGATTAGTGTTGGCCAAATCAGAGATTGCCTCATCTAGAACCTCTGCACTCAATGTATCAAGAAGCACTAATATTCTTAAATGAATCTAATTAGGCACTTTCAATATTTCACAAATATACCTATTTGTGAGCTATTGAGCAAGTTTTACACAAAATGGCTATCCTACAAGGTTTTGGTACTCGTTACCAATAGTGAAGATAAGGTAAAGGACATTATCAAATATTGTTCTTTGGGTCAACCATATAAGAGATTATGATAGGAATTAGTTGATAGATTGAGTGAATATTTCCAATTAGATTGCTCAATCACCCTAAATGCTTCATCTCACCACTAAGTACCTACATCAACATTCTAAGCACACTTTGGTACCCAACTCTTGTTGGGTCCTTTTGAGTTAGTCAACAAGTGCTTAGGCACCCAAGTGGCTTTAGTACTAGTTTGTGGTGAACATATCACTATGCTAGTGCTAACTCCATTTGTAGCCTTCCTAAGCATGTTATCATAACCAAATGTGTTCAGCTTAGGAATGTTACCATTTGGGCAATCATAACTTAGATGCCCCTTTCTTCTACAAGCATAGCATATGCGGCCTTGATTTGCTCTATGCTTGTTTTGCTTGCTGGGACACCTATCAATCATGTGCCCCGTCTCATTGCATCCATATCATCTTCTTGTTGTAAATTGAGCTCTCTTTCTTACCTCTTTGTACAAGGGGCAATTCTTGGTAGGATGGCCCAACTTCTTGCAAATGAGACAAGCACTTGGCTCATCACTCTTCACTTGCTTGGCCACCTTAGTAGAAGTTTTTTGTTCGATGGCTTCAACCTTGTCGGCCCAACTTTTGTGTGTACACATAGCCCACTCATGTCCATACAATCCACAACCATAGCATAATCTTTTTCCATGTTTCTTGTTCTTGGTTGCCTTGACATTGCTTGAGTTGTGATTCTTTTGTTGGGTTTTGGAGGGAGCAAGGTTTGAACCCTTCTCAAGCTTCTTCACCATGTTATCGAGGTTATCTTGAGAAGGTTGTGCTTCCTCTTTACCCTTCAACCGAATCACATCCTTTCTTAGCATTTCTACTTCTTCTTTGAGCTCATTGTTTTCTAAGAGATTTTGCTCAATCGAAGATTGGCTTGCTTGAGAAGCACACTCATTAGTACAAGAGATATTTAATTGAGATGGTGTACAAGTGAGTGTGTGAGTGAGAGGTTGAGTTGATTTTACCAATGTGTTCACAACCTCATGATCTACCTCAAGCATGAAATGTGATTCCACTAACTTTTCATGCGAGCACTTGAGATGAACATGGTTGGCTTGGAGAACATTGTATTTGCTTGATAGTTCATCTAGTCTTGCCTTGAGCTCAATGTTGTCCATTTCTAGTTGTGACACACTAGAAGAGGAGTTAATAACTAAAGCATGCTCAATTGACAATTTTTCATACCTTTCATTCAATGCCTTTAGTTCTTCCAACTTGGAGATGAGAAACTTTTATTGCTTTTGAAGTGATTATTCTTGTCTCTCATTCTCTTCTTCAAGCTCATCATTCTTTTCAACTATTCTCATGATGATGAACTTGTCTTTGCGGTTGAAATGATCAAGGTTGTAGTTGTCTTCAACTTCAACATCACTTTCATCTTGATCATCCAGTTGTGCTATCTCCTTTACTTGATCTTTCTTGGAAGCTTTCTTCTTGCTTTTCTTGGCCATGTGACACAAGTGATGAGTGTCTTGAGATGCTGAACATGATTCATCACTTGGCTACCACTAAGCTTGATCATCGTCGCAGATGTCATCTGACTACCTTGCTGTCTTAGCAATACTGGACACGTCCGACAATAATACCAGACACATCCGATATGTGTAGCCAGGCAGCACTGCATCTGCGGCTTGCACATCTTGCTCTGGCTTGATGCTTTGCTGGTTCCTTGAGGTTTCTCCACTACATGAAGACTCAATGCACATGTCTTCCATTGACTCATACTCATCAGCCTCATCACATTTGGACTTTCCATATAAATCAACAAGCCTAGTCCAAATGCGATGAGCACTCTCCAAAGGTGTTTGTCCATTGAAGATTGCCTCATCTAGAACCTCTGCACTCAATGTACTCAACATGACATTAATTGCTTGAGCATTGAGTTGCATGCATATCTCCTCCTCTTTTGGAATATTTTTGTAGTTGCTCCAATCAACTACCGGAAGAGGGATGCTTGCATCCACAATACGCTCAACAAGAGGACTAATAGCCCTAAAAGCATCGAGTACATGAATTGACCAAGGTAGAAAGTTTGAACCATTATTGGTATTTCTTAACGCATACAAAAATAATCCACAAGTGCATGGAATTACCGTTGTAGCACTTCACCCGGAAGTATTTAGGGTATCGTATTTTCCATAGGGAACGGAGGTAAATCTTCTATCTAGTTCATCCAAGGACAACACAAGGGTAGAGTTAGTAGAGGTTGAGATGGATTCCTATAGTTTTAGGGTCTTTGGATAGATTAACTTTACTTCTACTCGTTTACTTTGAGCAACGGCTTATAACTGGTCTACCAGGTACCTCCAGCCTATAGCCAGTGTCGAACCCAGACGTGGGAGAATACAAGGGATGGATAGGGCTATCACCATCTGCCGCCTACCCCTCAACCAATGGGAATGAGGTAAACGAAGATAGCTTCTAGCCTAGACACCATGTCTACGCTTTTGACTATTACTCTAGCGTGCATGCAAGGGTTATCTGTCTCTATCAGGGCCCTTCTACTAGAGCATCCACCATGGGGACGGACGATGAACCCGCCAACAAGTAAGAGTATAGCTTAACTAATCAAAGACTTTATACTATAGGAAACACGAACACTCACTTAGTGGGAGAACCTGTTGAAGTAAAGATGCTCGTTGAGGTACAAGTTAGGGAGACACCAACAAGCTCGGTGCTTCCCCAAGCTCTCCCTCACATCTCTCCCTTACTACTCTACTAGCTATCTAAGGCCTAAGCCCTTGGAGTGTTTCCCAAAAGTGGAGAAGCTCTTTGCCTTGTGGTGGTGTGTAGTAGAGGGGGGTACCCCTCTATTTATACAAGGAGGAGATGTGGTGCTGGAGGCTATTCCTAGCGCGAGGACCGACTCCCACCGCCTCAGCATGGAGACATGCCATTGCTGGAGCAAGGAGAGGTAGGGAGGCGTCTAGAGGGGGTCACCCGCCCCTAGGGTCGGCGACCCCTTGACCACTGCCTCTAGCCATCGTCTTTGCGTGGCAGGCTTTGGGATAGGCCTAGATCGCTTCCCGATGGTGTTTTGCTTCGTTTGAGTGAAGTTGGTAGGCGTCTTTGTCATTCTTTTGTGCAATTCAGCGTCAGAAAGCGGCTTTCAGTGCATTTCTCCTTGTATTTGTGTTTGTGACCTACAAAATAATAATCTTCCAAATACATGTGGAACTTGGTTAGTGGTAAATGCATATGTGTTTAAGTTTGTTGATTCTCCCCTTTTTATGTCTTTATTGGTAGTTTGATTTGGTCGCTAGGGACCGTCAACAAGCTCCCCCACACTTACCCCTTTGCTCATCCTCGAGCAAAACTTAGAGATAAAGGTAATCATGAGCTAACATCCTAAGATATATGGCTTACATGAAAGTTATTCCAACACATTCTTTATATAAGTGGGATTTGTGGCGTTAACTAACATGTTTTCTTGGGTTGTTGAAAAATGGAACACTTCTCAAAACAAAGTCAACTTCCTAATTTATCATCTTAGTAACTTGGAGTTTTTGGAGGTTTTTCTCAAGAAAAAAGCATAGTTCACTTTATACTCCACAAATGGTCCTCTCAAATCACTCAATGGTGTATCAATCCTTACCAAGGCATGGCAGTATTTTGCCTTCTTTTGTTTTCTCCTACATCTAAAAAGGTTTATGTGGAGCTTTAGGTAGGGGTAAACAATTTAGCACACTTGTATTGCATATGTTGTAAAGTCAAATCGAGGATCTAAGGAGAGAAGTGTCATACTCCTAGATCAAGATGTGCATGTGTGTGGAAAAAGGGAAACTAAAACTATACTCCTTTTGTAGATATGATCTCTCTCTGTAACTTATTATTTTGAAACACGGCTATCTTTCTTCTTTCTCTTTTTTTCAATACATGAGCCTTCATATGCTCATCATTTTTTCTCTTTTGTACTTGGACCTTCATGTGCCCATATACTTTTTTTTCTCTTTTTTCATAGCCCATGTCTCTTCTTCTAAACCACATATTTAGAGATAGATCATTATCTCTTTAGAACATGGAGTATTTGCCTAACAAACATTTTTTGTGTACACCCAGTGTAGGAGCAGAGTTTTTGGTGGATCTAAATGGAAGCATGTTTGTGCGTACTCCCAGTGTAGGAGTAGCATGTGTATGTGGAGTGTACATGATCTTGATCTTGGGAGTATGATAAATCTCTCAACAAGACTTGACCAAACTCAATACAATAACAAGCAGCATATGTGGAAGGCTTGAAACTTGCAAGATGTCATATTTGGCTTTGGTTGGAACTGCTCACCAATTGAGGAGTGTGTGATACTATGGTTTTATAACATTTTTATCAAAACAAATTCTCCAAGTACTTTGAATAGAAACGGTAAGATTTCTAAGTCAGAACTATATCACACCTCACAACAACTTAGTCAACATGATTGTCCTATTAGAATATTTTCCCACAAGCATAAGTGTATGTATATGGAACAAACTTTATGCAAGCTTCTATCTTAAACATGTTATGAACATGTCACTTTTAAAAAAATTAGATGAAGTGTGGTGCATAGGGGCATTGTTCATCAGGAGGAGATAACAGGGATGAATTGAGTTTAATTTTAGTGATCAAGATTTATGTTTGTTCAAACTTGAATTCGGAGGGAGTTGAGGGTAGTGTTGCACAAATCATCTTTGAAAAAGGAGCTCCAGAGAGTCAGAGATGGTTTGACTAAACCAATCCTCTCTGGAACTATCTATTTGTCCTTGCATGTTGAATCATTCGATGTTTGTGCAACATGTTGGTGGGAGATCTCTAATGTATGTTTGTCATGCTTGAGAGATCTCCCCCACACTTATTCTTATACCTGTTTTATTTCATAAAGAGAAACAAAAGTGGAAACAAACAAGGGCTCTACCAGTTGACAACACCGGGGAGCCTTAATTTTATTATAATCATTATTACCCCTTTTTTACTTATTGTTACTATTATTATTATTATTATTATTATTATTATTATTATTATTTCTTTTTATTTTATGTGTTCACCCAATTTTTTATCATTTAGCATAAACAAGGCTAAGGTAAAGTTTGCAACAATAAACATAGCCTTGATTTATCTCCATAGTAGATTACTTTTATTGTTTATGAAAATAATACTCAAAGTTCATTAATCAAATTTCAACACCATGTCAAATTTTGATTAAAGGAGGCTATTTTAACCTAAGCACCATACTTAATTTAAAAAGCCTATAGATGTACCTTAAGAATACACCCAAACTAGAGCATGTGTCATGAACAAAGGAAGCATAAACTGGTATATATTTTCATGGAGATAAACATGAGTAAAACATGTTGGTGAACATTTTATTTGCCTTTGCATACCTGAGTGTTCTTCGTTGGTTATCACCAAGGCTAGATCACACACACTACTAGTGTGTATGGACCATGGGCTTTAGTGATAGCAAAGGTCTAGAAGAAGAGAATGCTCCTTCTTTCTCTTCTTCTTCTTCTTCTTTTCTATCTATTCATTTTTTATAATAGATTTTTTTCTTTTCTTTCTTCTATTCTCTCCTTTTTTATAGCAAGGTAGAGCTAACATTATCATTTCTCTTTTTTTCTAAGCAAGATGATCATTGGTGTATATGGAACTTTGGGACTCTCACCATCCTCCCCCACACTTGGACTTTTGTATGAAAGTCAAGTGTGCAGGATTAGGGTCTCCTTACCAAAGAACATCAAGGCATGTAGTCGATATAGCTCTCATGTTTTTAGGCATCGTATGTCCCTATTCTTCTTGATCTTAACCTAAAAGGGTTAACACACAAGAATACCCGAAGGTGCATACTAACTTGATAACATATTCTTGCTTTTTGTTAATAGGATAGTTGTTCTTTTCATAACAACCCCCATTTTTTCTTTTATGATAATCCAGGGTATCTCCTGGTAGTGCTTTGTTTATGGTCATAAGCTTTACCTTGGGAACTTCATCTTGCAACTATTATTGGTGGTGTTGTTCCTAACTTCACCACAAAGTATTGAGCATTTTCGTTCGAGCTGCATGGTTAGTGCCATGATGCAACTACAGGATTTGCAATATTTATGATAAACAAAGGCATCAACAACCATCCTCTTGAAAAAGTTTGAGAACAAGGATCAAGAGATGGTTGTGATCCTTGTAGGGGCATGTGGGACTAAACAAGATGTCCATGGTACAGGAATTTTTGCTCTCAAGAGATATAATGTTAAGGATCAACGTTGAATCTCGACCACCGTCGAGAACAACGTTTTGATGGCTAGAGGGACATAGTTTGTGTTTGATCGAGGGTGACAGTGAAACGAATGGGGTTATGAACTATTCCTCCTTGAATGGGTTATGGTTGGGATATCCGCCAAGGGGTTATCTAAGTGAGTGGCGGAAGCAAATTTCCCAAACTTTTTGCTAAGGCTCCCATGGGGAGGTTTCTTTTGGAAAAGTTTTTCAAAGGGGTAGCCTATGAGAAGTTCAAAGTTGAGGATGGCAAAGATGTGGAAATCTAAGAGAACCTCGGTTTCATTAATTTCAATTAACATGTCCCTGACAATACCACTACACTCAAAGATGAGTCCTGAGGGACTTTTGAAAAGTTTGTTGGTTAGGATTTGTGGCATGTTGCCCAAAAGTTTTTTTGCCAAAAATTCTGACATGATGCTAGTCCCAACTATGGGGTTGTGTAGGGCTTCTATATTTGTTCCCCTTAATGAACAAGGCATGGTCATGGAAAGTGAAAGAATCTAAATTGCTTCAGAAGAATGTTTCACTTCTATTACCATTCCTTCGATGGTTCGGCCTTGGGGGAAACTTCCTCATGAGGATTGTGCCAGAAGTGTTTTGAGGTATTGCCATAGTCCTTGAATTTGATAGGGAACTCTGAAGGATGAATTAATCTTTCCTTTGGCATTCGTGGTTCGGATGAGGGTTCATGAGTCGAATCTAAGGATGCTACGTGTTTGGATTCGACTAATGAGGACTTCTCAACACTTCACATAACTTTTGCCTGGAGGGGTTTGGTTCTTATGGTGGAAGAAGTATGTCTGTCTATGGAATTTTCAAGGAATTTTACTTGTTCCATCATAGGTTTGTGTGTGAAATGACCTCCAACAGTCATGTCTAGGCATAGGTCAGCATGTGTGTTGATACCCAAACAAAAGAGTTGCAGCAATATACTATCTAGTAAAGACAAGTCTGGGCTGGTGTGCAATAAGGCTGAAAACCTGGCCTAGGCTACACCTATAGACTCCTTCTCATACTGCTCAAAGTCAAAGATTGCATTTGGTAGAGAGCCGATGGGGAAAAATGCAAGACAAAACTTGTCTTTAAGTTCTTCCCAATCCCCATTCGTACTTTCTACAGCATGTGTGTACCATTGCTTCGCCTTCTCTATCAGAGAAAAGGGAAATAGTTTCCACCTTAAGGTTTCTTGTGTCATGCCAAAGATGCTCAGGCACAAACACATTTCCTCGAACTCTAGCAGGTGATTGCAAGGGTTTTCATTTTCATGCCCTGAGAAGGGTTGTGCCCGAACCATGGCTATAAAACTAGGGTGGAGTCCACTGCTAGATGAAAACTTGGCACAAACACATTTCCTTGAACTCTAGCAGGTGATTGTAAGGGTTTTCATTTTCATGCCTTGAGAAGGGTTGTGCTCGAACCATGACTATAAAACTAGGGTGGAGTCCACTGTTAGATGAAAACTTTAGTTTTGGAGAAAGTGGTGGCTCATAGAACTCGCCCTTTGAAGCGGAAAAGCTTGGATTTGGAATTGGCTTCATGATAGAGAAGATAAAAGAAAATATTTTTGTTTTTTAGCTAAAATACAAGGATGAACTAGGTTCGAAGAAAATAAGGCAACCATTCCTCGATAATGGCGCCAGAAATGCTTGTTGGTATTTCTTAACGCATACAGAAATAATCCACAAGCACACGGAATTACCGTTGTAGCACTTCACCCGAAAGTATTTAGGGTATCATATTTTCCATAGGGAACGGAGGTAAATATTCTATCTAGTTCGTCCAAGGACAACACATGGGTATAGTTAGCAGAGGTTGAGATGGATTCCTATAGTTTTAGGGTCTTTGGATAGATTAACTTTACTTCTACTCGCTTACTTCGGGCACCGGCTTATACCTGGTCTGCTAGGTACCTCTGACCTATAGCCAGCGTCGAACCTAGATGTGGGGAGAATATGAGGGATGGATAGGGCTATCACCACCTACCGCCTACCCCTCAACCGTGGGGAATGAGGCAAACAAAGATAGCTTCTAGCCTAGACATCATGTCTACTCTTTCGACTATTACTCTAGCGTGCATGCAAGGGTTATGCGTCTCTATCAGGGTCCTTCTACTAGAGCATCTACCATAGGGATGGACGATGAACCCACAAACAAGTAAGAGTATAGCTTAACTAATCAAAGACTTTATACTATAGGAAACACGAACACTCACTTAGCGGGAGAACCCGTTGAAGTAAAGATGCTCGTCGAGGTACACGTTAGGGAGACACCGACAAGCCCAGTGCTTCCCTAAGCTCTCTGCCACATGTCTCCCTTACTACTCTACTAGCTATCAAGGGCCTAAGCCCTTGGAGTGTTGCTCAATAGTGGAGAAGCACTTTGCCTTTTGGTGATGCATAGTAGAAGGGGGTACCCCTCTATTTATACAAGGAGGAGAGGCTGTGCTAGAGGCTATTCCTAGCATGAGGATCGACTCCCACTGCCTCAACATGGAGGCATGCCACCACCGGAGCGAGGAGAGGTAGAGAGGCACCCAGAGGGGGTTGGCTGCCCTCTCGGGTTGGCCGGCCCTTAACCACCGCCTCTGGCCACCGCCTTTGCGTGGCAGGCTTTGGGCTAGGCCTGGATCGCCTCCTGGTGGTGATTTGCTCTGTTTGAGTTAAGTTGGTAGGCGTCTTTGTCATTCCTTGGCGTAATTCAGTGTCGAAAAGCACCTTTCAGAGCATTTCTCCATGTATTTGTGTTTGTGACCTACAAAAATAATAATCTTCCAAATACATGTGGAACTTGGTCAGTGGTAAATGCATGTGTATAAGTTTGTTAATTTCTCCCCTTTTATGTCTTTATTGGTGGTTGGATTTGGTCGCTAGGGACCGCCAACAACCATCATTTTGGAGAAGCACCGGCTCCGACTCGTTAGGCATTGGCATCCTTTTCTCAAGGCGGTGAAGCTTTTAGTGAGTGCTTGCTCTAATACCAATTGAGAGGACCAAGGATGCCGGCTAGAGGGGGTGAATAGGAAATTCTAAAAATTTGACTATTTAAAATGCGGAAACAATTAGTGCATATCAGAGAAATAAATCCCTCATGAGTTAGCCAACAGAGAATGCAAGGTATAAAGAATATATCTAGAAGCTACAACCCTGCAACACAAAGTTAGAGCAATGAATAAACAAATACAGCGCAGGCCCCAAATACCAGACATGTCCGGTATTCATGGGTTTGCTGGATCAGCTCCCGAGTTGCTCTGATTGACTTCTCTTTTCAAACCATTTTGTTGGCACCTACTAGTGACCTGTCAACAAGCTCAAGCAACACACGTAGATCACAAATGCCAAGCGAAAAGAGAGATCAAGACTCAAGAATTGTTTTAGCGAAGTTCGACCTACTCTTCGTTGAGGGGGCTATGAGCGACCCAACAAAGGTCAGCTCTAGAAGACCATGAAGGCAACTCTAGCCAGAGTCTTTTCCAACTCCTTTTCCTCCTACTAGATGATCCCTTCCCTTGTGGTTGTGGAACTGAACCATTACAAACTTTCCGAGGCACACCATAAGCTCTTGGATGCTCTCCAGCAATGCCTAGCCATCTAGGACTGAAGAATCCAAGAGTAACAAATACAAATCACGAGATTGACAAATATGCACAAGTGCTAAAGGGTGGGTTGCTCTCAATTTGAATCTAACTCAACCCACAAGATGGATTTGGAAGTTTGAATCAATCACTCAATAAGAGAGGGTTGAAGAGTGTTCTCAAGGTTCAAAAATGTGTCTAGAAGTCAACAGAATCAGTAGCCTCCAAAGTTGGTGGCTAAGGGGTATTTATAGCCCCTTTGCAAAACTAGCCGTTGGGGAATACTGGACGCCATACATCCCCAATGGTCACAATGTTAGTAAAGCTATGAGGCGTCGTAACTCTCAATGATTTCTGAGACTTCCAACTCCTAGAACTCCTGACTCTTGTTAGAACTCCCGATGAGCCAACCTGAGAAAACCGAGAAGGTCACTGTGCCTGCTCAAATACCGAACACGTCTAGTATCAATACCGAACACGTCCGGTATTCCCAAACTTAGCAAAATGAGTTAGTTCTTTTGGCTCTCAAAAACACTCGAACCTCACATGGGTTGGATTGAGCACTTATGAATAAATATCTATCAACATCATGCATCCCTCTTAATAGTACGACATACCTATAAACTCAAGATCAAATGAAAAATAGAATTTGAAGTGCTTGAGTTGATTTCCCTTGAACTAAAATGTCATATACTTCAATGATCATCAAGTGAGGGTGTCAATCCTATCGATCTTGATTTTCTCCTTGAGCATAGCCATCTTGAGCATGTGACTTGGTTGCATTCAATAAATGTGAGTTGACTCCAAATGTATCAAGTCACTTTCCACTAACACATTCAAGATTTGATTCTCCACTTCAATGTGTCCATCATGATTTGATTGGTACCAACTAAATGCAAGTACTTCCTTCTTCACCCTAGCTAGGTTCCTCGGTCATCAAGCCATCGCTTGCCCTTCACCCTTGCTTAGTACCTCGAAGCCTTTCCTTGCTATTTGCACCATCTCAAACCATCAAGTCACACTTGGTGTTGAATCATTCATTTAGACCATTTGTGTAGATGTCTTTCAATGTACAAAGCCTTAGAATGTGAGACCATTCCATATGCAATCCCTCATGTCTCGTTAATTATTTGTCAACGAGCTTGCTTTCATATGAATCACCGAAATCCCACAATGAATAAGCCTTGCATGAATTACATTTGCATTGTTGTCTTGTGTTTGAACTAGATTGTTTATACAACAACACATTATTTTGGCTTTCATCAATTACCTGTGAGATAACCTATTTCCTATCCAACACTTAGCAAACATGTTAGACCTTTAATCATGTTGTCATTAAATCATCCAAAACCCACTAAAGGGCTTGATGCACTTTCACTAATCCTTTGAAAAATGTTTTGTGAAAATATGCTAACACATGTGCACAAGGTAATACACTTGGTGGTTGGCAGATTTGATCAAGGGTGGCAAAGTTGGTGAAGTCGAGGAGGTCACTAGAGCTGACCAGATGTAGGACTGGACGCTGGACTTGCTAGTCCAGTCAGTGGTGAAGCAGTGGCGTGGCCTCGGTCAAGTGACTGGACCCTAAGTGATGCGTGTGATTGGACGCACAGGGGGTGCGACCAACCATGCATGACGTGTGCTGACGCAAGCGATCTTGGCACTGGAGTTGAGCTAGAGAGGATTGGATGCAGGGGTGTGTTTGGTCAGGCATGATCGGACATGTCTGATCGCCATTTTTCCACTCTAGATGCTTACTCGAAATGATCTAACTCTAGGAGAGTCAAGTCCGGTCATGGGAGAAAGCAGAGTCCGATCAGTTGTGCAAAGGCGCACACATGATCGGACTCAGCTTAGGCGCGTCTAGTTGCTAGGCCTTGGCATGTCTAGTCCTTCGACAGTGGCATGTAGGAAGTAGCCGTTGGCGCCAATGGTCGGCTTTGAAAGGAGGGGATGCGTGGCATCATCATAGCGACCGGACGTAGGGACCTGCGCGTCCAGTCATTATGACCTGCGTGTCCGGTCAATGCATGTTATGCCTAGTGAAGGGCAATGGCTCTTTTAGCCCATGGGGCTATAAATAGAAGTGGTGGCTAGCCTTGGACTGGTTGCTAAGAACCCTTAAGCCTTGGTGGCTTGTGTAGGTGTGCTTGGGAGCCCTCTAGCTCACATACACTTGATAGTGATCTTCTGATTGAGTGTGAGTGCGATTCTAGTGTGATTTCATCATGAGGTTGCATCGAGTGGCACTAGGTGATCGAGTTGCAAGCCGGTGGTGCTTGTTACTCTTGGAGGTTGCCACCTCCTAGATGGCTTGGTGGCTTGTAACTCCGTTGAAGCACATGAGACGATTGTGCGGTGCTCTAGAGTAGGATTTGTGAGGGGGATTGTGCTCACACTATGGGGATCATGAAGAGCAACTCTAGTAGAGCATGTCATTGAGCTACCCTCACTTTTGGAGTAGGTTCTTGTGGTGCTCGATGTGGGGGCTTGGCGGGTGATGCCAATTAGCCACCGAACCACCAAGTGAGCGGTCGACACAATGGGGACTAGCTTGGTGGCAACCATGTGAACCTCGGGATAAAAATCACCGTGTCATCCTCTTCCCTT
This sequence comes from Miscanthus floridulus, assembly GCF_019320115.1. Taxonomy (NCBI): domain Eukaryota; kingdom Viridiplantae; phylum Streptophyta; class Magnoliopsida; order Poales; family Poaceae; genus Miscanthus; species Miscanthus floridulus. The sequence goes on from NC_089591.1 coordinate 34,933,816, forward strand.
TTTTTGCAACCCACATGCACAAGCTTGTATTTACTTTCATATATATTGTGCTTGTGTAGTTGCTCTTGTAATTAGTTAGCTTATGTAGCTTGTTAGTTACCTTCTTGCTTGTGTAGCATAGAAGTAGCTCCCTTGCATAACTAATTTGGTTTTATCAACCTTTTTAGTTACATTACTTAGTTTGTGTAGGTAAGTAATTTGCGCTCTCTAATTTGGCATTAGTTGCCTTATTATTGAGCATTGCTATTGAGCTTAGGCTTTGTGTGCTTTGCATCACAAGTTGTGTAGGAGCTCTCCCGGTTGCTTGAAGTACTAGTTGCATAGGTTTGTGTGACCTTGCAAGCAAGAATTGTTTAGGTGAGCTCTAGCTAGCCTGGCACCTTTGTTGCCAAATTAGGATCTTTATAAGGTGCTTGTGAACTTAGATAGAGGGTATAGTCTTGGCTAGACAAATAGTTTTAATTTTGTATTTGTTTCGGTTAGCCGACATGTTTAATTTTTAGAAAGGACTATTCACCCCCCCTCTAGTCCACCATCTCGACCCTACACGTGGTATCTGTAATGACCCGAACTCATTACGCCCTAGACAGTCATGTTTAGCTATCTAGGAAGTCACCTTTCGAATCACCCAAAGCCCATTTAACAGAATACACCAGACAAGATGTAGATGCACCCAAAGCGAGCCTAGATAGCCATGGTCAGGCTTACACCGAAAGCAATAAAGGAAAAGGACCCGAACAAATTAAGAGTTCATTCTATTGATATCATCGATAGTAATTCAACCTTAGGGACTACTTAGGATCCAAGCATTGGCCACCAATGACCAACCACCCAATGACTTAGTCAATTCGGCAAAGGCAGAGACTACCCGATAGTCCACCAACTTACCGTACCGTCTGATAGAGCACAGAGCAGCAGCAAAAAATGGGAAATGAGTTGTTCGCCACTTGAGTGAGTGGGACCCACATGTCAGCATGAAGTGGAGTGGATATCTCTTAGTTGAGGCCTCACTCTCTCACTCATCCACCCATTTGCATCAACACTCTCTCTCTAACTCACTCAAGAACAAAGCAAGAACCCTAGAAACTAGAGAGGGGAAAGATTGGAGAAAGCATTGAAGAAGATGAAGGAGAGGAAGGGGGGAAAGCATTAGCAACATCTCATGGACACCCTTCACCCCTCAACCCCTTCATGGTAAGCTTAAGAAGAATCATCTCCATTTCTTGGATAATCCTTTGATCCATCTCTTTGGTATGATGCAAGAAGTCCACTTGGAGCCAAGCCAAGTTTGGATAAGGAATATGTGAGTGAAGGAAGCTTGGATCCTCAACCTTTTGCTATGGAAACTCTCAGATCTCAAAGCCAAGGTTCTACCCCAATCTCATGGTTTATCCTTGAGTTCTTGTATCTCTAAGTTTGATCCTAAGAGCCCTAGCCACACTTAGCAAAACAAGCTCTAACCCAGCCATAGTAAGCCTAGTGAACTACCTAAGCTATCCTAGAAATATCATGCACATGCATAGATCACAGCTGAGCACCTCTAGACTTGAATCCTAAGATCACCCAAGAGCATAGGTTCTGTCACCCAATTGATGGAACTTCTGTCACTGGAATAGAGTATCCACTAATCCTGAGTCTAACCTCTAGCAGCCTGAATTCCACCCTGACCAGCACAGCAGAGTGTTTGTCAACCATGATGGAGCGTCCACCGAATTATAGAGAACAGTAACCCAGCAACCCGAGAGAACCCAGATATGCCTAAGTCCCAAACCTACCGGAGTATCTGTGTTCTCCATGGAGTATTCGACAGCCTAAGCAGAGCCAACCTAGAGATAATCCACCTCAGTACTTGGTACAGTAGAGTGTCCGTTAGCTAGGACAAAGTGTCCGACAACATACAAAGAGTGTGAGACTGTCTAGCCTTCATACCCAAGGAGTTAACAACACTAGGTTAAGCACGGTTTCCACAAGGGCAATAGTAGAGCATAGGTAGCAGCCTCTATTCCGAGCTCTAAGTCGAGATATGTCCCTAGGTCCTCCTCGGTTGTCCTTAACCTCGATCCTTGTTCTCTTTCAGGAGCCAAGTAACATAAGGAACATGTGAGAGTTGTCGTCTACAACTTTGACTTCGTTTGAATGGCAAAACCTAGGCAGGCACCCTAGTATTATAAACCCTACTTTGGATACTTACCAAGTTGCATTATGAGTTATGCATTACATGTAGTCTTGGATAATGATCACTCTTATACTACACCTAGAGTAGTTTAATAATCTATAGAAGCCTCTCATCTAAACAATGGGAATGGAAATGCTTAATGCTTATTGCTTAGTTGCTGGGGCAACAGTAGAAGTCGAGCATGAGAAGGGAACTCATTGTAACACCCTAAAAATTTGCATCATTTTAAAATAGGTGAATTTGATTTAATTATGTATTTTGTGAGCATGTAAACTTAAAAAATAATAACTTTTGTTAAATTAAAATCAACTATAAGGTCTACTTACATGCTTGTGCATACATGCTGCTGCATATTTATTTTGTGATGATTGGGTTTGATCAAAACTTCAAAAGGATTTAAATTTGAATTGAATTTTGATTTGAAAATTGTGTCTAAGAAAATAAAAAGAAATTTCTTTTCCTCTCATCTCCCTTCCCTATCATTTGGCCCACTCTTTCTTCTTCTCCCATAGTGGCCCACTTCTACCCTTCTCCTCCATGTCCTAGCAAGCCAGCCAGAAGCAGGCCACCCTCTCCTGTCATTGATGACCTAGGCCCATGTGTCAGCCATGCCATCGTCTTCCTTCTCTTGTCTCCACACCAGACTCTGCTTGGGAGTCCGCCTCCACGCCATACACTGCTACCGAGCTTTGTGTCAACCTTTAGCTCTAGATCACTCATGTCACATTGTCGAACCTTCACCGGAGCTCGCCGTCCACCCCGCCACGCTGCCGATGCCATAGACCCGTCGTCGACCGCAAGAAGGCCCTAGGTGAGTTCGTTGTCTTCTCCTCTTGCTCCCAGTGCTCTTGGCTCGTCAAACCATGGCCTCTAGGGCCCTAACCAAGCGCTTCGGCGAGCTTCTCACCACCGATGATGGAGGATCGCCGCATCAGCGTTCAAATCTGGTCGCTGACGTCTCTCTCTTATCCTCCCATGTAATCCAAGCCGTCCAACTCAGATCCAACGGTCTAGATCTTACCGTACCCCTTCGCCTAGTATATTTGCAAGAGAGCCCCTACAATTTTTTAGTATAAACCCACAATCCATAGCATAATTCTAGAATATGTTTTCTTATTCAAAAAACGTAGTTTCTTTTTAGTAGGTTCAAAATATGTTTTCTCTATTTACAGATTTGCCACTGATTTTGTTTTGCTCACAAAAACTTCGTTTTAACTCCGATTTGATCTGTTCAAGTTGCATTAGATTCATAATTGCGTAATCTACATGTTTATACTACTATTAAACATGCTTTCAACTTTTGAAATTCGAGGTTAGATTTAATCTATTATTTTATTAAAGGAAATCTTGTTTAATGCATAACTTCTTCATTATAGCTCTGATTTTCAAGATCTTCACGTCTGTTTGTTCATAGCGAGACGTAGATTCGTTTTACAAACGTTTCATCTTGATTTGATGCTGTTGGTGTATTGTTCTAATCTATAGTCTTTGTTTGCTATGCATGATTGCTCTGGATGCTTGTATGTTGTTGTGATTATCGGGTATAGACGGTGAGCAATTCATGGGTGATCAAGAGTACTACTTTGATGAGTAGGATCTGTAGGAACACTTTGTTCAAGGCAAGTATAGCATAGGATCATACTTATTACCTATTCACTTTAATAATCAATCCATATTTGCATGTGTCACTTTGATAAAGATTTCCTAGAATTGTACTTATGCCTTGACTCCTATGGGATATGCATTGGGTAGCTTTGCTAGTGCTCAACTAAACCATGATCTTGTAACTTAACTAATGGTATATGCAATAAACATTAAAACATGACTTTTTAGCAACTTGGAATAAGGGGCCTGGAGTATTTAGCTACTTTCTAAATGTTTCAGATTCCTCTCCCTAAGGACTTATCTATAAGTGGTCATTCAAGACTTACAGTACAGCTATGAGGGTCACATGGCTCTGGCTTTAGTCAAGTATGAGGACCTTTTCTAGCTTGTTAGTGGTTACCCATAAGGGTGCAAAAGGGGCTTGCCGAGATAGTTATAGGACAACCTCTACTCTTATGTGTATAGCCGTGAAGGAATTGTGTCATTCAGTAAGGGGGTTCCTATATCTGCTTGCCAATTGGAAACCTAGCGGCCCTAATTTGTTAGATGAACCTTTGAAAGGCTTCATAGTGTACCCTGTCTACTCACCTTGGAAGTGTTTTGGGAGTTATAAACCCAGGCATATGGGCATCATGACTCACAGTGAAAGTGTACAACCTCTGCAGAGTGTAAAATTGTTATAACAACCATGCTCACGGTCACGAGCAGCCTTGGAACCCTTATGGAATAGATGATCACTATTAAGTAATTGTTTTTGATATATATTACTCATGTTTACATTGATCATGTGTTTTTACTTTGGGATTAAAACACCTTGTTGCTACTCTTATGCTAAAATTATGACAACTAAAAGCTAAATACTGTTAAACCTATGTCAAGCCTTTGAGCCTCATGAACCCCATGTTACACTTGTTGAGTACGAGATGTACTTATGCTTGTTTATTTTCATTATTTGGATAAAAATCCTAGATGGGTAACAGATTGCAATGGTAATGATGAGTTTCCTGAGGATTACTAGACTTGTGGTCAACCAGTTGATGTCCCTGTGCTATGGAGCTTCCGTGAGAGAGTTATCTTTATGCTTCTGCTATATTTATGTGAAGACTATGTCATATTATTCATGATGTAATAAACACTTATGATGATACTATCTATAATTTGTCTACTTATGTGTGTGACTAATCTCTAGGCGCACATAAGATTATGCATCCCATTTTATGCTTAAAATTAGGTGTGACACTCATACTCGTGCGTGTAGGATGTTACACCTAGATAAGTAACTACTAAAACCAATGAGGGTACAACTTGACTTACCTAACTAATCTGGCTAAGGACTAGCCTAATATGGTAATCTTGATGATAACTTGGATATCTTGCTCATACGAGGGGTAGGTCATCGTGAGTGTGGGATCTTAGGTGGCATAACTCATGGAGCAGTAAGGACTGTGTATTGGGATACATAAGTCTGAGTAACCACCCATACAGACCACATGTCACAGATGGGGTCAATAAGCCAAGTAACTAATTGCGATCTGTTTATCCTTGAAACTGGCAAGGGGGTTGGCATCGGTCGGGAATGTCCAGGACACTCATTGGACACTCATTCAAACCTTTCGTTGGACACTCAGGCCGGATTAGCGAAAGGTTGGGAGATGTGAGGCAACCCTTACCTTGTGCACGAGGTATGGTGGTTAGTCCCCTTCTTCCATGTGGGTACAGTTGTACACCTCTACAGAGTCTTAAAAACCTAAAGTCCTTTGGGATGGAACTATTCAATTGTTCTTTCTTTCTATACCCATGGTAGCATGAACAATGGACTATGAGCACTTTGTTATAATGATGAAATACCTTTACTTCTATGTTGAGCATAGCATGTCATAATCTTAATGAACATAATTGATTTCTGCACTTATACAAATACTTGATAACTACCCGATGCATCCACTAAATATTGTATGTTAAAATTAAGTCCTACGAGTACGAAATGTACTCACGGCGCTGCCGTTAAGTTGTTTTATAGGTGTTGTTACCCGGTGGATGTGAGGTAGTGCTCTATTCACTGCTGCATAGTAGACCTTGGATTAGGTGGATCCAAGATGAGCTACCAGTTAACTCCGATAAGGATCCGAGCGAGTTATCAAAGAGATGAGCCTAGAAGGGATAATAATAATTGTATACATATGTGAATTATGTAATTTCTTGTAAGCATAATAACCTTGTTAATTGGGCATGATGTTGGAAGTTACACGTGTTGGTTTGCCACATGGGGTGTTCCATGTCACTCGACCATTAAAAAGATCCTGAAGCTACCGCGGTATGTCCTGATCATGGCAGTATCGGAGCTAGGTCTCTCATTTGTGGTCTTCACCGACCCGAGAGGATGGAGAACTTTAGGCTAGATGTTGAGTGTGACACACACATTTTTTATCGCACTGACTTTGCACCATATGCTTGATCATTTATGTGAAATGGGTCCAAAGGAGTGGTGGATCATTGTTGTTGGCTTTTCTGATGATGCTTTAGATGAGAGAAATCTAACCCAAGCTCAAAAGGATTGCTTACAACTTGATACATGTGCTCAATATTATCTAACATGTGCTTTGCATGAAGATATTTTTAGACGTGTGTGGGACTTGGAGAGTGCTCATGATATGTGGATAGCACTCCAAGCCTTCTTCGGTGACTCCTTCATAAGTGATGATGGAAAGTTCAAGAAGGAGGATGATCACAAGGAGAAGGCGCATGAGTGTGTTGAGCATGATCACAGTTTGGCGATTGTGGAAGATTGATCCACCTCATGGTCAAGTGATGACGATGATGATTGATCTATCACAAGTTCACTTGACAAGGTCAATGATGATGCCATAAGTGATGCAAATGATGATGCTACCCCATGCACACTTGTTGATGATGGTTCAAGCTTGGGCTATGAGGGTGATGCTTCTACAAGCCCATCACCTTCACCACATTGCTTCATGTCACAAGGTGACACAAAGGTACAAAAAGCTAATGTGGTTGATCATGTTGATTCATATGATGAGCTTGTAGATAGACTTGCTAGCATGAACATGTCTTTAGAAAATGAGAAAGCTAAAACAATGAAATTGGAAAAAGAAAACTGATTTCTAAAGAATTGATGTGAAGATCATAAGCACTTACTTGATATTCTTAAATCTTCACATAAACAGCTAAAATTGACTTATGAAAGCTTCTTGAGTCTCATGAAGAATTATTAGAACATCATGCTTCTCTCATTAAAGCATTTTCCAAGAAACATAAAAAGAATGAGAGCTCATCACATGAGTCAAGTGATCAATTGCAACATGTAACTAACTCATGTGATATAGGGAAGAAGCATGTATCCACCTCTTGTGATGATTTACTAGATTTGCCATGTTCTTCACAATTAGATGCTTGTTCTATTTCAATGCCTTGTGAGACTAACCTTTTGAAGGAGAACAATGAGCTCAAGAATGAAGTGAAGAAATTAAGCAACAAGATAGAGAGGTGCAACAACTCAAAAATCACCTTTGAGCATATGCTGAAGACTCAAAGAAACTTCGGTGACAAGAGTGGCCTTGGCTTCAACAAGAAGATGACAAAGGGCAAAAGAAAAAGAGAAAAGAAGATGAAGAAGCAAGAACAAAAGAGGCTATCTGATTTCATGTGCTTCAAATGCCATGAAGTGGGACATCTTGCAAATGGTTGCCCCAATGAAGAGAAGCTCAAGTTGAAGAAAGAAGAAGAGGGCTAAAGCATGTCAAGTGCTTCAAGTACCGCACATGGGGTCACCTTATCTCTATGTGCCCGACCAAGCAAATGGTGAAGCGACAAGAAGAGCCTCAACTAAAGCCACAAGTTGAGCAAGAAAAGACACCCCAAGAGCAAATCAAGATCAACCATGAAGATGGTGGTGACTTGTTGATAAAGAAGAAGAAAACAAGAAGGGGTAGAAGAGCAAGGCATCCACTTCTTATTCAAGATGCCAAGATGATGAGCAAGAATCAAGATGAGAAAAAAGATTATGCTCACATCAAGTGCTTCAAGTGTGAAGATATATGACACTTTGCCTCAAGGTGTCCTACCAAGCTTGAGAAGAAGACTCAAGAAACTCATGAGAGGCAAGGCAATGAGAAGCAACACAAGAGCAAGGAATAGAAGGCTCTAACCAAGAGAAATTGCTACTCATGCTGGGAAAGGGGACACATGGCTAATTCATGTCCCCTAGGTAATAATTCTAAGCCCATTTCAATTGATGATAATATTGTGCTCAGAAAGGATGGCAATGGTACCTCATTGGTTACAATTGCAAAACATCCCGCTACCCATACTAAGGCTTTCCCTAAGTATGTTGCACCTAACTTGAGAGGACCCAAACTTGTTTGGGTACCATCAAAAAGTTGATGATTATTTGTAGGTACCATGGCATTAGAGACTTGAGTCAATTGATCTCATAGTTTTCATCATATGTTGAGTCAAGTTGTGAAGTTTAGTGCATATCCAAACCCAATGCCAAGTCAAAATAAGTGAAGTCCAAGTGCTACAACATACAAGTGCAATATTCAAGATTGTGGTGATTTATTGCATATATTCGGTGGTTTGCACATGTATAAGTTGAAGCTTGCTAATTGAATGATCATGATCTAACCAAGGTATATCTCTTGTTGATCATTTCATTTTGGTGCATATGAGTTGATTGAATTGGATATATATGCATTTGTTGCTTGCTATAAGATGTTTGAATGGATTAAATGCTTAGTAATTAAGTTTGGATTGATTTGAGTTGGATAAGTTCATGAGATGACTTTTAGCAAGTGGTTTGAATGGATATATATCTTGTTTGAAATATGTCCATTATTGAAAATCCGAGCTAGCTGAGATGAAGTCTGAGTTTGAGTGACCAATTTTTTTTGGATTGGCTTCAAATTTGATATGCATGCTCTAGACTTATAATATTACATGATGTATAAATTTCATGGGAATTGGATAAGTAATGCTTTGGGTTTGTAGTAGATCTTGTCAGCTATAGTGCAGCAGTTTTTAGCATATAGCAGTGGTGGAAGAATTGAAATCTGGTAGCAAACTAGAAGTCAAATGAAGCTCAAATTTTTATAGCTACTAGATGACTTAGTGAAGCACATATCCACCAAATTTTGTGGCATTTGGAAGTGTACGGAATCTTCCAGAAAAGTGACATTTATTGGATTGATCAAGAGTCACTTTGATTGAAAGGTCCTAAAGTTGGAAACATGATTATAAGTGTTTGAGGCATCTGAGTTTGGTTTTGGATTGATCTAGAAGCATGACAAGCAAAAAGTATAAGTCCATTTAATTGTAGAGTGTACTTGGCACACAGTTTGTACTCAAATTGGAAGATCAAGATCAAACTCAAGATGAAGTTGAAGTTTCAAGGTTACTCATCAAATTAAGTCCATCACTTGGATCAATCAATCAAGTCATTTCAAGTGAGTGTCAAGAATGGTTCTTTGGAGAGATGTCATTTCTCCCTAGTGTAGGGACTTGCCGCCTTTTGTAGGTAAACCAAGTGTAGTGCTTGGAAGACTAAAATGGAAGTGATGATCTAAGGAACATTTTAGGTGCTTAGTTGAAGCAAATAAAAAGGGTTGATCTACAGAGCAAGCAACACCCAAAAAGAGAGCTAGTCATGAATATTCAAGTGGTATTTTCATGCAAGTGCAGATCAAAAGAAGAAGCAAGCCAACCACAACTCAAAATAATGCACTTGATCATAAGTGGTTCTCATTTCATATGGGTGAAGAGTGTATTTCATTATTGATGATTGGTCCTCACCAAGCTTATAAATTGGACTTCACATTGCTATTTCAGAGCATAATTGGAATCAAATGACCATCCTCTACTCCAAGATAGCAAACATATTATTGTAATGTGCATGATCATTTCATTCCTTACTAGTATGCAGTTAGTGCATATAATACATGCTTATAGGATCATGCATAACAAATGAAAGTATAAAATTCGTAGCCTACCACTATTGCTTGGATGTTTTTTGAATCTAGTGGTAGTGTATGAGTTTGTTCATGAGCTAGTGAACCCAAGTACCTGATCTAATTTGGATTGCCAATAAGTGACAAGTACAACCTCGATAAGATAATTGCTTAATGTGTGTGAAGAAGCTTAGAGAGGGTTGAAACCAGACTTGGAAGCTTAGGCAAATCAATCTAGTTCAAGTCAAACATAGAAGCTCATGAAGATGATAAGTGTTCAAGAAATGGATATAATTGGTAAATCTTACAAGTGTTTCCATGATTGTTCTTACACATGGTATATCTAGATTATCACTTTGTTACAAGTAATATTCATACAAGTGGTATCTAGCACATCAAATGGTGGTTCCAAAGTGATCCTCAACTTTAGTGATCATCAAGAGAAGAAAGTTCCCTCACATACAAGAGCTCAAGTTTATCAAGTGGATGACCCATGCTATGACATAAGGGAAGGTGCCCCACCAATTGGTATCAAGGTCAAAGATCCTACATGAGTGATCTCAAGGGATAGAAGTGGTGGCATTCCAACATTTGTGGTAATGTCCATAAAAATGCAAGATTCAAGTGTCAACCATCTACCCCAATGCAATCCTTTGCATCAATAAGAAGCACACCTTTTATGGAAATTGATGACAAAGGGGGAGAAGTTGGAACAAAGATATGTTAATGCATCATGGGGAGAATTAGAAGTTCGACATGGACAAAGAGGGAGCAACATTGAGGAATAGAGAAGGATCAAAACTCTTAGACAAGAGAAGCACACAAGTAGGGGGAGCAAGCTCATGGACTTTGATTGGTTGCATTTGATATGTGCATACTCATATGCTTGCTTGCATTGCATAAGTTTTTAAAATTTGATATGCATGCTTGTGTGTTGTATGCTAGTTATAGAACTTGATTGATGATTTGATAACTAGTATGCATAGGATGGTAGCTAGACTTGTGTTTTTCAAGTAGTATTAGAACCTTGCTTATAAAGTTGATCTCACGGGGTTTCTAATGCTTATGTTGTCTAGCTACTCATGGTGCTAAGGATGGTGTAAAATGTGCGCTCCGATTGGTATCACGCTTCAAAGATTAATTCTTTACACCTTAGCATCATTGGTCGTAATTACTCTCCCACAATTCCAATCTATGCATATGTGAGAGCTTCAAACCAAACACTCTAGCACATATGTAGGGGGAGCTAATACTACCAATTCGAGTTTGTGGTACTTGTCCAAAATTATTTACACATGGTAAAATTGCTTGAGCAAGCAACATGAATCCAAAAGAGCTTAATTTCCATATCTTTGTAGAGTTGTCATCAATTACCAAAAAGGGGAGATTGAAAGGTCCATGTTTGGTTTTGGTAATTGAGTGACAACCTAGGTGGACTAATGTGTTTAAATATGAGATACACAGGTGACTAGTCCACAAGTACATCATGTGTGAGCAACCCATGGCATGACGGTGAAGATGGCTTGGATTTATTGCAAAGCTCACACATGTGATGAAGGAGCTCATTGCATATGAGACATGACATGGAGTCATGTGACTAAGGTGGAGAAGATCAAGGCAAGACTTGGCTTGATGGACCAGTTGGAAGCATGAAGGGCAAGTTGGAGGCTTTGGAGCAATAGACCGTGTGGCGGTGAAGCTTGAGCAAGACTTGGCGCCGATGGACGAAGGCAACTATGAAAAGCAAGTGAGGTCAAGATCAATGAACCAACAAGGTCACATGATGATATAAAGTGGATCATATCATTTGTGATATGGTTGTTGCATGTGTTGCATCAACACTAGAGCAGATGGATTGGAATACGCAAGGCAAAGGTATATTTGTAGGGCATTTCATTTCACCGGTCATAGGTGTGTAGAGAAGTTAATGACCAGGTTTAGGATAGATGGTCATACTATCAAGAGGGGCAAACTTATTTGCATATCAGTCATCTAGTGCCACTTGAGTGATCTAACTTTGTGTTGTTGCTAGGATCGAGTGGCGTGGTGAATTGAGTGACTAATCCTTTGAAAAATGTTTGTGAAAATATACTAACACACATGCACAAGATAATACACTTAGTGGTTGGCACATTTGATCAAGGGTGGCAAAGTTGGTGAAGTCGAGGAGGTCACTAGAGCTGACTGGATGTAGGTTCGGTCAGTGGTGAAGTAGTGGCGTAGCCTTGGTCAAGTGACCAGACCCTGAGTGCTCCGTGTGATCGGACACGTAGGGGGTGTGTCCAGTCATGCATGACATACGCTAATGCAAGCGATCTTAGAGTCCGGTCAGGCACAATCGGACATGTCCGATCGCCATTTTTTCACTTTGGATGCTTATTGGAAACGATCTAACTCTAGGAGAGTCAAGTCTAGTCATGGGAGAAAGTAGAGTCTGGTCAATTGTGTAGAGGCGCACATGTGATCAGACTTAGCTTAGGCGCATCTGGTTGCTAGGCCTTGGTGCATCTAGTCCTTCGACAGTGGCATGTAGGAAGTAGCCATTGGCGCCAATGGTCAACTTCGAAAGGACAGGATGCATGGCGTCATCCTAGCGACCGAATGTAGGGACCTGTGCATCCGGTCGTTATGACTTGCGTGTCTGGTCAATGCATGTTTTGCCCAGTGAAGGGCAATGGCTCTTTTAGCACTTGGGGCTATAAATAGAAGTGGTGGTCGGCCTTGAGCTAGTTGCTGAGCACCCTTAAGCCTTGGTGGCTTGTGTAGGTGTGCTTGGGAGCCCTCTAGCTCACATACACTTGATAGTGATCATCCGATTGAGTGTGAGTGCGATTCTAGTGCGATTTCATTGTGAGGTTGCATCAAGTGGCACTAGGTGATCGAGTTGCAAGCCAGAGGTGCTTGTTACTCTTGGAGGTTGCCACCTCCTAGATTGCTTGGTGGCTTCTGACTCCATTGAAGCATGCGAGAAGATTGTGTGGTGCTCTGGAGGAGGATTTGTGAGGAGGATTGTGCTCACACTATGGGGATCACAAAGAGCAACTCTAGTAGAGCGTGTCATTGAGCTACCCTCACTTTTGGAGTGGGTTCTTGCGGTGCCCGATGTGTGGGCTTGGCGGGTGATGCCAATTAGCCGCCGAACCACCAAGTGAGCGGTCGACACAATAGGGACTAGCTTGGTGGCAACCAAGTGAACCTCAGGATAAAAATCACCGTGTCATCCTCTTCCCGTTGGTTTGCAACCCCCATACACAAGCTTGTATTTACTTTCATATATATTGTGATTGTGTAGTTGCTCTTGTAATTAGTTAGCTTGTGTAGCTTGCTAGTGACCTTCTTTCTTGTGTAGCATAGAAGTAGCTCCCTTGCATAACTAATTTGGTTTTAGTAACCTTGTTAGTTACATTGCTTAGTTTGTGTAGCTAAGTAATTTGTGCTCTCTAATTTGGGATTAGTTGCCTTGTTATTGAGCATTGCTAGTGAGCTTAGGCTTTGTGTGCTTTGCATCACTAGTTATGTAGGAGCTCTCCTGGTTGCTTGAAGTACTAGTTGCATAGGTTTATGTGACCTTGTAAGCTAGAGTTGTTTAGGTGAGCTCTAGCTAGCCTAGCACCTTTGTTGCCTAATTAGGATCTTTATAAGGTGCTTGTGAACTTAGATAGAGGGGTGTAGTCTTGGCTAGACTGATAGTTTTAATTCCGCATTTGTTTCGGTTAGCCAACGTGTTTAATTTTTAGAAAGGACCATTTACCCCCCCTCTAGTCCACCATCTCAACCCTACACACATTCCTCACATAACCATTAAGATCTGATGCCACTCCATCCTTGGGATTTGTGGTGTGCCTGATCAAGTTGTTGAGAATGTAATAGAAGCTCTTTAGGCCCTTCACCTTGCCATCTGTAGATCTACCATCAAGATACATGAATGCAATCTCTCTAACCTCAGCTCTCCACTCATCATGAATGTATGAGAAGCCACGATGAGCCTCATCAAAGCCAAGAATCCAATTGAAGATGATGAAGTCAACATGGTAGTGTCAACCCTTAGTCATCCAATGTATCTCATCAATGTCATACTTATAGAAATAGGTGGCCTAGAATTGAGCTAGCACCTCTATGTTCTAGTTGTACCTGAAGGCCATAATATCTGTCAACCCAAAGTTCTCACATGCCTAGATTGCTCAGCTGAATTCAGGATCATTTTTCTCTCTCAGCTCTTCTCAATCAATGTACTGCATCTTCACAATCTTGGACTTCTTGCGTTTGAAGATGACAGAGGTATAGGAATTGGAATGGAAGACATTCCAAAACCAATAGTCAACACCAAGATCCTTTGCCACCTCATATGGGTTTTCCAATCTTGCCTCTTCCACCATCTTTTGCTTACCCATATAATCAACAAATGGATGCTGATGAGTGTCATTTGCCCTCTTTTCCACCACATCCTCCTCATAATCTCTGAAATAGGAAGGATCAAACTCATCAAGATGTGGTGGAGTTTCCGGACATGCATCAGGAGGGATGACATGCCTAGCCATCTCCAAAGCTTCCTCTTGCTAAATTTGCTCATCTCTACTCCCCCTACCTCTAACATCTCCACTAGAGCTAGCTACACCTCTGTTGCTGCCTACTGCCCCTCTTCCTCGATGAGAGGGTTGCTTTTCTTTGGGAATGTCATGCTTCCTCTTGACCCTCGGTCATCATCTTCTCCGGAGGCCATCTATGCCAAAGAATAGACCCAAATGAGACACTGTATAAATGGGGGTAGAAGAACACTTTGTGAAATAGTTTGAATAGGCAAGATGATTCAAATCTTGAGGTAGGGAAGCAACCTGAACAGAACTGTGTCAGGTGGTGCAGCACTGCCACACCTGGTGCTTCACCTAGGTCATGACTAGTTTCTTCTTTCTTACTCAAATGCTCTTCTAGACCATCAGGCAATCTCAGATCATATAGATCTAACAAGACTATGGAGTCATGCAATAGATAGGTATGGTAACGACATGATTAAGTCTGTGATGAGTATGGTGAATAAACCCAATCACTATAGAGAGTCATTGATGGAATGCTGTAGTAGCTCATGGCACTACCATGCCAACGTGTGGCACTACCGTACTGGGCTGGTGACACTCCATCGATGGATGTTTGTTTTGATTCAGTTTCTTCATTAAATCCACCTCTAACTCAATCATGCTATAACCAGAAACCAAAGTCTAACATAGATAGAACTCCAAAGCATTGATCGAGGAAGGTTTAGGGTTTCACCTTTCTAATCACTGATTGAGGAGGGAAGGGAAGGAACTGCTCCACCCTAGAGTAGTGGCGGTGGCCGATGAAGCACAGGAGGTATGGCAGCCAGTGCGGCACCGTCGGAGCACGGCACAGGGCGCTGGTGACATAGGCACACGTGAGAGAGAGAACGGTGCATTGAGGTGAATGGGAAGAAAGGGAGAGAGTTATTGTGGCCCAGATGGGGTAAAGGGAAGAGAGATGGGGCCCACAGTAATTGCCGTTGCGGACCAACTTCCAGGCAAAATTCAAAATGCGGCACTGCCGTGGCCTATACGCGGCACTGGCGCGGCATAGGTGTGGTACTACCGCATTCCGCAATAGCGAAGATTTAGCTACAACTAAATAGCTCTATATATAGCACATGGACACATATCTCCAGCATATTATGGTCAGCAATAGATAAACAATACAAGCAATGATCATAATAAACTAGTTCTATTTGATAAAACATTTTGAAGCACTTGAATTAAATCTTTCAAAACCTTTTGCCTAGATACTAGTTGATCAATCATGGTGTGCTACATTTCAGACCACATTACGAGAATCGAGTATATTTAGCTCACTACGCAACAAAACCTTGACTCATCGAGAGGCTTAGTGAAAATATCGGCTAGTTGCTTTTCAATGCTCACATGATGAATTTTGATATCTCCTTTGGTTTCGTGGCCTCTCAAGAAATGATGTCAGATGTCTATATGTTTGGTTCTTGAGTGGCTTATAGGATTATTTGCAAGCTTTATGGCACTTTCATTGTCACACAATAATGGGATTTTGGTAAAGAGACATCTGAAATCTTAAAGGGTTTGCCTCATACAAAGTAGTTGAGCACAACATGCACCGGCTGCAACATACTCGGCCTCGATGGTGGAAAGGGCTACACAATTTTGCTTTTTAGAAATCCAAGACACTAGGGATAGTCCAAGGAATTGACATGTCCCCGATGTGCTTTTTCGATCTACTTTGCAATCAGCGTAATCAGAATCTGAATACCCAAGTAGATCGAACTTAGAGCCCATAGGATACCACAAGCCAAGGTTAGGAGTGTGTACTAAATATCTCAAGATTCTCTTAACAGCCACCAAGTGGAACCCTTTCGGGTTGGCTTAAAATCTAGCACACATGCACACACTAAGCATAATATCGGGCCTAGATGCACACATATAAAGTAGAGAGCTGATCATGGAGAGATATACCTTGGTGTCCATAGCTTTCTCTTCATCATTGAGATCAAGATGTCCATTGGTTAGCATGGGAGTTTTGATAGGCTTGGCATTCACCGTGTCAAACTTCTTAAGCATATCATGGGTGTACTTTGTTTGGCTAACGAAAGTTTCATAGTTCACTTGCTTGATTTGAAACCCGAGGAAGAACTTCAATTCACCCATCATGGACATCTCAAATCTCTTGGTCATGATCCTACTAAATTACTCACAAAAAGTATGATTAGTACTACCAAATATTATGTCATCGACATATATTTGGCACACAAAGATATCTTTACCAACTTTGTGAGTGAAAAGGGTAGGATCAGCTTTGCCTATTTCAAAGCCTTGTTTAAGCAAGAATTCCTTAAGGCATTTATACCATGCTCTTGGTGCTTGCTTAAGCCCATAGAGCACCTTTTGGAGTTTGTAGACATGGTTGGGGAACTTGGGATCTTTGAAGCCCGATAGTTGCTCAACATAGATAAGTTCTTGAATAGGGCCATTAAGGAATGCACTTTTCACGTCCATTTGATATAGCTTAAAGTTGTGATGAGCAGCATAGGCAAGAAGCATTCGGATTGCTTCAAGTCATGCCACCGGTGCATATGTTTCTTCAAAGTCTAAGCCCTCTACTTGAGTGAAGCCTTGAACAACCAATATTGCCTTGTTCCTTGTCACCACACCATTTTCATCTTGTTTGCTGTGGAAGACCCACTTGGTGCCAATCACGTTCATCTTGGGTCTTTCCACCAAAGTCCAAACTTGATTCCTCTTGAAGTTGTTCAGCTCTTCATGCATAGCCATCACCCAATCTTCATCTTCAAGTGCTTTCTCTACCTTGAGAGGTTCTAAAGAGGAAACAAATGAGTAATATTGATAGAAATTTGCTAAATGTGAACGAGTCAATACCCCCTTTCAAAGACTCCCAAGAATGCTGTTAATGGGATGATCCTGTTGTATCGTTTGCCTTAGTCTTGGGTGATCAATGGCATCTTGTTCGTCTTCTAGATCTTCATCTTCTTCTTGCTCAAAGATTGGTTGTAGGTCCTATCCATGAACTAGAGTTGAATCAGCTACTACTGACTGGATAGATGCGGCACTGCCGCTCTTAGGCATGGCACTGCCATGTGGTGAAATTGCAGCAGGGGTCTGCTGCTGTTCTGCATTAGGTACATTAGCGGAAATTGGTGCAGTAGCAAATTATGGAACCTCCACTTCTATAGCTTGATTTTCTTATGGTCTAATATCACCAACAGCTAATTCCTAGATTGCTCACATGGTGGATCCTCCTTTCCTACAACACTTGAATCAACTTCCTCTACTTAAGAGCCATTAGATTCATCAAATGTCACATCTACTACAATTTCAACTCTCTTGAAGGTTTTGTTGAAAACACGGTAGGCATGCTCATTTGATCCATAACCAAGAAGAAAACCTTCATCAACTTTAGGTGCAAACTTAGAGGTTTTGGGTTTCTTATTAAGTATGAAACACTTGCATCCAAACACTCTAAAGTAGGATACCTTTGGTTTGTTACTGGTTAGAAGCTCATATGAAGTTTTCTTCAACTTCTTGTGTAGGTAGAGATGGTTGATAGCATGACAAGCAGTGTTGATGGTCACTAACACCCGTTTTGACCATCAATATTCCACCCAAAAGCATGACAAAGTGAGGTAAATCATCATCACCACTTGGGCCCACCGGCCAACCCCACAAGGGCACCGCCTGGCCCCCAAGGTGCCACCTTGGCACTGGCCACATCACCGATCTATGGGAGCTGCTCCACAAGCTCTCCCATGCGTTGATTTAAGTTAGTTTGCATCAATGGTCATGATGAAGAGGCCATGGATCCATGGGCCCATTGTCATAGGCTTGGGAGCCTCCAACCAACCTTGGAACCACCTTACAACCCAAATTTTGACATGTGTTGTCCATGTAACCGCCATTGGGAGCCAACCATAGCTTTGCGATCAAGAGGTGGTGCATCCAAGGGCCGGGCGGTGCCCCTCGCTAAGTGTTGCAAATGCCAAGACACTGATCGAGAAGATGGTTTCCAACCAAGGATGGAGCGACGATCGACTCCAACCCATAAATGAGGTATGCATTCAGTTAAAGAAATTGACATGCTTATATCTAAGATGGATCTGCTCGCAAAGCGAGTAGAACATTATGAGAAGGTGAGTGCCCAAGAGACACTTAAAGCCATGTAATCCCACATGACTTGTGAAGTCTGTGGAGATGTTGGACATTTGGGCAATTCTTGTCCTGAAACCCAGGAGGACCTCAACTTCGTCAACACCGACAATGGGTTTTGTCCACAACATCAAGGATGGAATGAGTGCTCCAACGACCAGGGAGGTAACAATTATTACTCTTCTCAACGTATGAATAATCAAGGTAATAATAGTTATGCTTTCCTTAAAGATCTTGTTTATAGCAATGGTAGAATGACTGATAGCATAAATAAAAAGTTGCAAGCTCATGACAAGATGTTGGAAAATATAAATGCTAAATTGGATGAATTTTCTTGTGCTTTAAAGAATCAACTTAGTTTTAATAAAATGATAGAAACCAAATTAGCTCAAATTGTTGTTGTTATCTCATCCTATGAAAAAGATAGAATTCCTGGCAAACCTAAAGAAACCATGGAGACAACCAACTTTGTATGGCAAGGTACGACTTTTCTAAAAATGGTTGAGGATTTCATATTAAGAAAGGTGATCCTGGGAACCCTGTCATTACTTGCTCCATAGGACCCCATACTTTTCATAATGCCATTTGTGATCTAGGGTCTAGTATTTAACATCATGTCTAAGGAAACTTATGATAAATTGTTCTACCCTATCTTAGCTCAAACCTCAGTTTACCTACAGCTAGCCGATCAATCTATTTGTTATCTCGAGGGAGTAGTCACTGATTTATTAGTTAAAGTTAGGAGTGCTTATGTTTCAACAGATTTTATGATCTTAGACATGGGCAACACCGAGGATACACCCTTAATCATTGGTCGTCCTTTCCTTAATATTGCAAATGCTTGCATATATGTAGTTTCTAGGCAAATCCAATTCCACTTTGCTAGAAGAAAAGAAATATTTGCTTTTGCCTCTAGACAACCCCTCTTTGATGAGAAATAGGAAAAGAAGAAGCATCCTAACAGAATCAAGATGAAGAAACCAAAGCTGACTGATGAGCTAGAGAAGCCTGTCAAGAAGAAGAACAGAAAGAGATGGCGTAAAAAGAAAGATATGTCCTCAAATTTGTCATCCTTATCCTGACAAAGCCTCTGAGGTGGAACAAGAGGAAACACCCCCGCTCAAGGAAGAATAACCTTGAGCCCATCAAAATGGTAAGTCTTCTATCCCTTGCATATTTACCATATTTCATTAGTTGCATCATATATTTAAATTTTCAATAAATTTGCTTTGCATTGCATGATTAGTTAGTTGCATTAAGCTACTCTATGTTAATAAATAAAGTTCTATAGTAGCGATGCATGTTAGGATAGGGTTTGCATTTAAAAACATATCTAAAAAATAAATAAATAATAATATTCAGTAGTAGTCATACTGAATAAGTTATCTAGCAGTAATAGGTTATTTAGTTATTTATGCATTCTAATAGTAGTAGTTAGTCAATAAAGAAAGAATCAAAGAGCCGCCAGAAGACATTTCAACTTATGCAAAAGGCAAGCTTGGGGAGATATCTCTCCCCGCTCAGGTATGAAAAATCTTAAACCCTCTCTTTACATTCATGTTTGTTTTACATGTCAATATTCATGATCATAGAATGTAGAGAGTAGTGCCTTGAAATTTATCTTAAAAGAAACTCTTCTCTAATAAAATGATGATAATTTATTTGGAGATGATAAATAGTTGCTCTATGATATTTTACAAAAGCTTGTCATATAACCTTATACTTCTTAAGTTTTGAGCATGATAACTTAGAGTTCATCTTAAGTTGAATGCTTTCGTGAGTTGCAAATGCTAGAACCAAGCATAAGTTCTTGTGTGAAATGTTGTAGCCTTGATTAGAGTAAATCTTTGAACCTATCTGAGGGATGATAAAAACAACCTAGAGTTTTGTTTTGCAAAATGCTAAAACTCTCTTGCTAGAAGCTTCTCAATGGTGATAAATTCCTACCAAAGCCAAATATATATTCATTCATACATGATAAAGCCACTATAAAAGCTGCTTGTTTGTTTTGAGCTTTTTCAAGCCTTGTTGATCTAAGTAGAGAAACTTGTCATTCTTTTTGAGCAAGATCACGTACACCCACATATTTATGCTATTCCTACACTGGGAATACACAACCACATATGCTTTCCATTCATTATTGCTCTCTGAGAATCAAAGTTACCTTTCTAGCTATTTGTCGATGTTTCGAACAAACACCGGCAAGTAAATTTATAATTGATGCGCGTTAGGCCTGGATGGTGCGCTAAAGGACACAAGGTTTATACTGGTTCGGGCTGAATGTCCCTACGTCTAGTCTATTGCTGCTTGTGTTATTAGCGCCAAAAATAGTTTGTAGTAGGGGGACAAACGGTCGAGAGAGGGACTGGTCCTATGTCTCTGATGGAAGGGTCAAAAGGATGCCAAGAGCCTGGTGGCGGCCTAGCTGAGTGCGTGATCTGTGGAACTAAACTCTCTATGAGTTCGTCTGTGTGTGAGTTGTCCATCAAAAGTCGGTCCCTCTAGTGGGGAGCCCTGCCCTCCCTTTTATAGACTAAGGGAGGAGTAGGGGTTATAGATGGGAGAAAGAGGATAATACCAAGAGTATAGAAGGTCCTTCGAAGGAACCGAGTCTCCCTTTTTTCCCATGCCTGCCCTACATAACATGGCAGACTATGTCAGTGGTGGCGTGTTTGTTGATTTTCGTAGGCCATGCCCTGGCCCCATTTAGAAAGTGGGCGCGTCCCGTCCCACCCCTGCGGGTGGCATGTTGGATGGTGCGGTGACTGCTCGTTTGCCACTGTAGAGGATGCGAGTCCCCCTTGGAACGTAGTGGTTGTCGTATGTCCATGTCGGGTTCTTCGCTTGGAGGCTAAAGGCGGCGCCTACAACTCTGTAGGGCGAGGAGCACGTGCCTGCAACACTATTTAGGCTCTACCACGCCTGGAAGGGTCTAAGCACCCGTCCTGTCATGCCCTGACGGTACTTTCCTGTAGGGGCATAGGGTATGGTCCTTGATGCCATGGTCGACCCAAACGTCTTGTCTTACCCTGTGCCTATCAACATGAGGGAGCAGGGTGCGGTTGTCAGACAAGGCGGGGCCTAGCCTTTATCCGTCAGGCGAGGCAGAGTTTATACCTCGGGGGTCAGGCGAGGCGGAGTCTATACCTTGGGGGTAGGGTGAGGCAGAGTCTAGCCCTTAGCCCTCAGGTGAGGCAGAGCCATCCTCCAGCCATCAGGCGAGGCGGAGCTAGCCTACGGGCGTCGGGCGAGGTGGAACCAAACTCCCATCGTTCGGGCAAGAAGCACAGTAATGCTCTTGTCCGTCTAGGAGTTTTTAACATTCGACGGTTATTAGTTCCACCTCCTTGGGTACCCCGGTATTAGGTCCCTGACAGTAGCCCCTGAGCCCCCATGTGATTTGGATAGAATCGCCCGAGGGTGTTTTGATTTTGTCGGAGTTAATTCGCTAGAGGGTGCGCGCGAGCGCACCCAGTGGGTGTAGCCCCCGAGACCTTGGGTGATTTGAGTAGAATCACCTCGGGGGTAGTATTGGAGTCAATTCGCCAGAGGGTGTGTGCGAGCACACCCGGTGGGTGTAGCCCCCGAGCCCCTAGGTGATTTGAGTAGAATTGCCCGGGGGGTAGTATCGGACCCTCCGCGGGTAAGGCCGTAAGACTTGGTTTTTTGTTAACTGGCATTTTTAAGGGAATCGTGGTATCCTGTTCGTGGGGATTTCATTCAGGGCTGGCCTGGTTGGGGCTTGACTACGGATCTAGGCCCTAGTGATGCTTGCATCCTTGAGTCCTGGTCGCTCGTGGGGCCATCCCTCGTTGGGACAGCCCTTGGGCTCTGGGGCCCTAGGTGGGTAGGAGAGAAGAGCTTTGTGACCCATGTCCCCTCGGTGGGAAGAGAGCCCTAGTCCACCTAGGGATGGTGAACTGCCTGGCACAATTTTGCAGGAAGGGATAGGGATCGTGTGCGCGTGTCCCATGACGTGATGCAGCAGTGTGTCATGGTGGGCTCGAAGATCGAGGTGGACCATTGCCCTTCTCGCATCCGTTGACCACCGCCAAGGAGTGGTGGCTGCCCAGTGAGGAGGACAAGCCGCAGCCGCCCAAAGGGTACGTCGTGTCTTTCGCCCACTTCCATGAGTGGGGATTCACCATGCCCGCCCATCAGTTTTTCTAGGGACTGCTGGACTACTATCAGGTGGAACTGCAGCACCTTACCCCCAATGGGATCTAGCACATTGCGGTGTTCATCGCCCTGTGCGAGGGGTTCTTGGGGATCGGTCCCCACTTTGACCTATGGCGGTATCTCTTCGCCATCAATCTTGTGAAAAGGCGGGTTGGGAAGCAAGATTTGCACGCGCCGGTGGGGTGCGCCAGCATTCACCTCAGCAACAACCGGGCGGGGGTGAACCCGCTAATGCATCTGTCCACCTCCAACAAGGGGTGGCATTTGCAATGGTTCTATGTCAAGAACAACACCGCCGCCCCCTTGCTAGCTTTCACTAGGCGCTATATCTTGGAGGCCCCAGAGTTGTGGGGGTGGGATGTCATGGCCAAGGGAAAGAAGCATCTCAATGGCCTTCTGACCGCCCTCCGAACTCTGAAGGAGAGGGACATGAAGGGGTCGGGGATTATCGGCACCTACCACGCGAGGAGGGTTACACCGCTGATGGCGCGCGTTCTTCACCTATACCAGATGGTGCCCGAAGTGTCGTTCAAAGGGACAGCGCTTGTCGACGAAGCGCTCCCTTTTTTCGAAGTGGCGCAACACATCAAGGAGGCGATGGAGCCTACAAAGGACTCCATTAGCGCCATCCTTGACTTCATGTACCCTATGCTACGGCATCCCCCCAAGCGGCCGGAACTAGGGTTTGTTGACTTCGTAAGTTTTCTTTCCCCTTGCTCCTCCTTTCACCTGAATTGCCAACCTCCTGATGCTAACCTCGGGATGACGGGGCTAGCTGGGGGACTATTCTTCAAGGATAGCCTAGCTCCGCTGCCAAAGGATCTGACTCAGATGGTAGCGAACCATGCCTTGTCCGGTTGGGACAAGAAGACGAGGGAGCTCGCGAAGAAGAAAGCGATACGGAAGTAGCAAGCCTGAGACCGAGGAGAGGAGACCAGCAGTGAAGATGATGACCATGACGACGAGTCCAACGAGGGAGCAGCCAGCGTAGATTGGGTTGACCTGGAGGACAAGGACTCATAGCCCATGCAGGGACCCTTCCCTTTCCATGTGGGGGGAAGCGAGTCCGTGAGGACGGTGTAGCTGGGCCCGCCCCTGGGTCCAGTGGGAGTCGATGGATCTGCCATCACCCTCGGGGTGCCAGCTGAGGATCGGTGGATCAGAGGGGACAGCCTTGATGCCGCGCCCTATGAGCCGATGGAGGGGGGCGGCTTCGATTTCGTGCCCCACGAACTGATGGAGGGGGGCGGCTCCAATGCTGTGCCCCGTGAGCTGATGGAGGGGAACAGCTCTGGTGCCACGCCCCGTAAGCCGACAGAGGGGGCGGCTCTGTCGCCGTGCCCTCAGAGACAAGGGAGACAAGCCCCCCTACCTCGGAGCAGGGGGCAGGATCGAAATAGTCCTGCCCACATAAGCTAGAGCAGGGGTCCAAGGGTTCATCCCCAAAGCGTACCCGCCGCCCGAAAGTGTCAGAGTATGTAACCGATTCCCTTGTTTTTTCCATTTTTATTTTTTCGCTTCATCCTTATGCTTTTTTCCCTTTTTGTAGGTTCTTGTGACGGGGCCACCATCTGGGGCCAGCGCCCAAGAAGAGCCTTGCCCTTCGGATGGGATGGATGGTGCTACCCGACGTCGCCCCTGTTTTGGGCAGGAGCGGCGCTGACATCGTGGCCTCGTTGGTCGGTCTGGTGGCGCCCACGGTGGTGCCTGTGCCCTTGGTGGTTGCCGAGCAGGCGGCCATGACCATGCCAAGCTGGGAGTAGCCGGATGCAGCCACGGTGGCGTCCGAAGGGGTGGCACAATCTATGCCCCTGGTAGCCCAAGTGATGGCGGCTGACGTAGGCCGGGCGGAGTCAGATGCAGCCATGGTGGCGTCCGATGGTGCGGTGCAGTTCATGCCACCAGAGGCCTAGGCGGAGGTGGCCGCGACAAGCTCGGTGGGGTTGGACACTACCATGGTGGCATCCGAGGGGGCGGCGCAATCCGCGCCACCGGCGGTCCAGGCCATGACGCCAGAGGTAGGCCAGATGGAGGAGGACACAGCCGGAGGATCCCCGGGTGTCATGATGGTGGTGGAGAGGACCCGTAGAACGTTGCCCCCAGCCCTATTATTGGGGGGCAGCCGCTCCCCCATGCGGGGCGAGCCGCCGCTCCAGTGGATGGCCACTCAGGACCCAGCGTCAGTTCTTTTCTCGCTCGATGATGCTTCTAAAAGCATGGAGTGGGAGAATCTTGACATCGGGTTCTCGACTGTGATGGATGCCTTGAGCTAGGCCAGTGGTGCCCTACGTGAGATCCTCATCCCTTCTGGCCAGGTACCCGCTTAATCTTCCCACTTCATGTGTTTTTGTGTTTTCGTATTTCTGATATCGGTCTTCCTTTTAGTGTATCATTGCTCGCAGCCGGAATAAGTCTCGGTTCCTCAATGAGCAAAAGGCAGAGTGGGACCGTCTTACCGAGGAGGCCCGACTACGAGGAGACGTGGGCGCGCAGCTTGCTTCCACCCAGCAGCGGGAGGCCAAGGCGCGTCGGGACACAGAGGAGTTCCATGGGATGTTCGAGGACTTGTCGGTGAGGGTGAAGCGGGACGAGGAGGAGGTTGCCAGGGTCAAAAAGGAGCAGGACGAGCTGCTCCAGAAGGATGATGATGCTCGCCAACAGGCTGTCGAGCTCCTGGTGGAGCTGGGGATGCAGCAAGATCTCAGGCTGAAGGCCGAGGATAGGTCCACGGCGTTGCAGCAGCAAGCGGACCAGGACGCTGAGGTGATCGCCCGGTTGCACGAGGAGCAGGACGAGCTATGCTAGACCGAGGAAAGACTTCACTTAGAACATGGCATAGCCAGTGAGGATCGTGACTGGGCCATCCGGGAGCGCAACGAGGCGCGTCGGGTGGTCGACTCCCTCTAGGCGGATCTTGGAGTTGTGGTCAACCGGAGGTTGGACGCCGAGAGCGTGTGGTGGTCATCGATGCCCTGAGGGTGGCACAGTCGGTGGAAACTAGCTCACTCGTGGCTCATGACGAGGGTATCACGGTGCAGGTAGACCAACTTGAGGAGAATGCCTTTCACGCTAGGATCGCCCAAGCCTTCGCTGTCACCCGTTCCCATTATGATCTGGAGGTCAACCTAGAGGTGATGAGCCAAGGCTTTGCTCCTATCTATGAAGACACTAAGCTGGACTAGATGGAGAAGGCGGTGACTCCCCTTGCACGGAACCTGGCGGACAGGCTGAAAGAAGATGTTCTCCCTTCGTGGAAGTAGTTAGTTAAATTTAGTTTGATAAACATTTATTCATAATATGTGAACAAGTGTCGGTACTTTAGTGTCCTAGAAATGGTCTCGTGGATTCGTTTCGTAATTTCATTTTGTTTCATTTTATCTTACCTTCTTCTCTTTTTGCGATGAAAAAGATTTACGTGATCGACCCTTCCATTTATTAAGACCATAGGGCCCGAGGTGTTTAGGGGAAATGTTGATTGTGCTGGTGAGCAAAATTACCATAGCTGTCTAGGCATGGGCTTTTCGCGGTCTTACCAATCTGTTCCCCTGAACCTTGCCACCAGTCTTGATGTGAGGAAGAGGTCTGATGTAATGACTTTTTCAAAAAAGGAAAGGAGGTACCCATACCTTTATCAGCCCCCGAGTGAGAACCGACCCTTTGCGGTTGCTGGGGTCGGGTGTTACTAGAGACCGGAGCGAGGGAAGTGAATTTACATTTGTATTCACTCGTACCCCCTACTTAGGATTTTGGCGATCGCTGCGTGACCGTGCGTTTGGTCTCATTGCTGGCCCAGCCTTCCTCGGGCCCCCGCGTGTGGTGGGGATTTGGTCACGGGTCGGCTTGTCTCGTAACATTCATTTCGTCCACAATTCTTCACAATTTGGAGGGTTTGGGGTGGTGTCATTTGCCTCGGTGGCTCGAATGATGTGCCTGATGAGCTCACTAGTTGGGGGTGTTCGGGCGGAATCTGACCCCGTTGCTTTGCAATAGAGTTGGCAAAGCCCTCAGGTGGCATTCCGTTGCTCCTTGCCCCGCCTTCCAACAGATTCCCCCTTAATGGGGTTTCTATGGGCTTGGCTAGGGGCTTGTTTGAACTAGAAGGTTGAGATGACCCTGTCCCCTTCAATGCGGGTTGGGCGAAGGCCACTGAGGCTCATCTGTGTTTTTCTCCCCTGGCTCTTGTTCGACATGAGGTGGCCTTGGACCTTTTGTGGGTTAGCCTTCGAACCTCAGTCTTTCAATCTTGGATCGAGCGGCTCAAGCCCCCGAGCCCTGTTAAGGTCTGATAGGGGTTGGTCGTGTTTCGCGTGTTACCCTGTCCTCGATTTTCATGACCATAGGGGCTGAGTTGATGACACTTGCCTCGATGGCTCAAGTGCCACGCTCAATGAGCTCGCTAATGGGTACGTTTGTGTGGAATCTGGGTCCATTTGCTGACAGGGTCGGTAGAGCCCTCAGGTGGCACTCCACTACTTCTTAACCCACCTCCCGGCAGATGCCTGAGCCGTTTGATAGGCTTAGGTGGCCCGCTGGCCTTTCCTCGGTGGAGATTCTATGGGTTTGGCTCGGGGTTAGAATCGAACGAGAAAAGGTCGAGACACCCCTGTCTGCTTCTGAGCAGGGTCAGGCAGGGCCGCTGGGTCTCATCTCAATTATTTGTCCCTGGCATTGTTTGATGCGAGGCGGCCTTGAGCCCTTTGTGGGCCGGCCTTCGAACCTCGGTCAGTTGTCGTTTCATATCGAATGAGGTGACTACCACTTCGTGACGCGACACGAAGCGTTTGGGATGCAACAACTGCATGAGTTTAATGTATGATTTAATTTGAAACAAAGCAGGATTACCTAGGTGATATGAGCGATGGGAAGCTCCTACCAGATGTGTCCGTGTGGGGTTCGGGCCCTGACATTTGCGGTGAGGTTGGAGTAACCTGCACAAGAATCGATATTCTTTGTTTTTGTCTCTCGGGGGTGATTCGAGGCGCTTGACTGATTTAGTCGACCCGACAGCTTCCTTTCGAAGGGGGTTCTGTAGGGGGACCCCTCCAAGCCCTTCTTGGGAAGGCGGGAGCTGAGCCTTGCGGTGTGGGGAACTGTGAGTTCGATTTATGCTGGTGAACAAAGAACACCATAGCCGTCGAGGCGTAGGGTCTAGCGGTTCATCCAGTTGTATTCAAAGTTTTTATACCCACACACCGTGCTTCTAGTTTTAAACGTAAGGAGGGGTCAGGCGAAGAGGGTGTTTAAACAAATAGACACCCTCGACAGCCCCCGAGCAAGGTTTGTGCCCTTGCCGTTGCTGGAGTCGGTAGCTCGGTGAAGAAATTACCACCTAGAGTAAGTAAACAGAGGTACTTATCTTTTCAGCAGTCGTCTGTTCGTTGTTTTACCTAGGTCGCTCGATCAGCCCAGGAGGCCCACTAGGCTCTCCCTGGATGGAGGTTCCGTCGTTGGGTCGTTCGACGATCCTGCCTAGGGAAGCGGAGAGTCGCCTGTATGTGGGCCTGCCCTAGTTCTCGCGCCCAAGATGCATTAGTGGCGGTCCATGCCCAGGCAACGTCCTTTTTGACCAGGCGATGTCTTGTCGACCAGAGCGCATTCCGCCGGTTCCATCGCATCCCCTCGGCTTTCTATAGCATTGATTTTGCATTTGCATTTGAATAGGGGAAGGCAGAGAGTTTTTCGTCCCAACATTTCACCTTTCCTCAGCTGCTAAGCCCATTCTTTAAAATAGGGGGGTTTCTCATCCCACTTCTTGGCCTACCTTTGAGTCGCTACCTCTTCTTCTTCTCCCCTTCCACCTAATGCGTTCGTGCGTCGCAGCGGTTCCTAAGTGAGGGAGGGTAATGCCAGAGAGAGAAACTCACTGATCCACTCATGAATCTAGAGCATGATTTCGAGCTAGAGGTTATCCAACGTAGATGAGATGGTGTGGGTCGCCTGTGCTGAGGAGGAGTCGCTGCTGCTAAAGGAGGAGGAGCACTGGAGGGTGCCGAGCATCATTGGCATCGCCGTTGTTTGTTGCGGCCTTCCTTCGACGGGAGGCGCCCCCCGTGGGGATGCCACTATCGGGGTTGCGGCTGATGATGATGGCGTAGTCCCTGGATGCCCCGGCGAAGGGGCACCATAGTGGCCCGCGTGGTACTCGACGTTGCAGATGACGGCGCTTTCGAGGATCCTGTGGAGTGGTAGGATGTTGCCGATGGAGAGCATGGCGCGACAGCCGCAGTAGACGAACTGGCCCATGTACATGCTCGGTCGTTGCTGACGGAGAGCGTGGCGAGGCAGCCGTAGTAGTACTCGTAGTAAAGCTAGGTAAAGATTGTAATTGAATAAGTTTTGTGGGGGAACCCCCGAGTGAACAGTCCTTTTGATTTTAAGAGTGCATTAGTCCTTTCATGATGAAATCACTTTGTAAGTGGTGAATTTGTGCAAAGAATGAACAAATTTTCATCTTTTGTTATGGCAAATGGCTTTTCAGCTTCCTCTTTTTGTAGAAGAGGTCTCGGTGTCCTCCGACCCTTCCCATGGTTCAAGTTTAAAGAAACTAGGAGTGCAGGCGACTCAATTCTAATTATGCTAGTGAGCAGAGAGGTCATAGCCGCTAGGGCATGGGTCTCCCACAGCCCTACTAGTTGTACTCAGAATTTGTTCCTGAAATCTTAGCCCTTAGGACTTGTTATGAGAAGAACGGAAAACTTAGAGAATGTTTGCTAAGATAACAGAGGAAGTGTTTGCGAGATAAACATACTTGTATCATTTGTATCAGCCCCCGAGTGAGGTCTAACCCCCTACAATTTGCGGGGGTCGGATGTCACTAGAGATCGGGGATTTGTAAAGACAAAAACTGATAAGGAAAAGTATGCGTTTATTTAAGGGTAAAAATGACATAGCTGTTCGATGTTCCAGGCATTGGTGAAGACCTTGTCGTCGATGGTTTTCAACTTGTAGGCACCTAGATGGAGTATTTCTGCAATGACGTATGGCCCCTCCCAGGGCAGGGAGAGCTTGTGGCAATCCTTGTTGTTCTGTACGAGGCAAAGAAAAAGGTCCCCGACGTTGAAGGCTCGGTCCCACACCCATCGGCCATGGTATCGCCGTAGCGCCTATTGGTACTTGGTAGAATGGAGGAGGGCAATGTCGCGGGCTTCGTCTAGTTGGTCCATGGCATCTTGGTGGGATGCCTCGGCTCCCTGTTCATCGTATGCTCTGATTCTTGGCGCTCCGTAGTCAAGGTCCATCGGGAGGACGGCCTCGGCGTCGTAGACCATGAAGAAAGGCGTGCACCCAGTGGCCCAGCTGGGAGTTGTTCTCAGGCTCCAGAGTACTGCGGGGAGCTCGGTGACCCAGTGTGCGCTAAACTTGTTCAACCGGTTGAAGATCCTAGGTTTGAGGCCCTGTAGGAGCATGCCGTTTGCGCGCTCGACCTGCCCATTCATCCGGGGGTGCGCGACGGCCGCCCAATTGATTCGGATGTGTTGTTCATCGAAGAATTGAATGAATTTCCTACCGATGAACTGCGTGACGTTGTCTGTGATGATGGAGTTTGGTACTCCAAAATGATGGATGATGTCGAGGAAGAACAACACAGCCTACTAGGATTTGATTGTGGACATCGGCCGAGCTTCGATCCATTTTGTAAACTTATCTATGGTGATAAGTAGGTGGGTGAAGCCCCTAGGCGCCTTTTTGAATGGCCCAACCAGGTCGAGTCCCTAGACCATGAAGGGCCACGTGATGGGAATCATCTGGAGTGCCTAGGCCGGGAGGTGAGTTTGCCGAGCGTAGTACTAACACCCTTCATAGGTGCATACGATTTGCTCAGCGTTGGCTACTGCAGTGGGCCAGTAGAAGCCCTGTTGGAATGTGTTTCCAACCAAGGTCCTCGGCATGGCATGGTGACCGCAGACCCCACCGTGGATGTTGCTCAGCAGAAGTTTACCCTGTTCACTAGGGATACAGAGCTGTAGGATCCTGGTGTGGCTCTGTTTGCAGAGTTCGCCCTCTATAAGAATGAAAGACTTGGCGCGATGCGCGAGTCATCAAGCTTCCGTCTTGTCCGTCGATAGTGTGTCACGGAGGAGGTAGTCATAGTAAAGTGTTCTCCAGTTGTTCGGAGGGTTGGGCTCTACTGTTGGTTCCTCTTCAAGCTCCATGACCTCGGGGTCAGACGGAGCAGTTGGTGGGTCGACCCTCGGGGTTGGACCAGGTGGGCCATCGTTGGCCCGTTCTAACCCCTCGTAGCACATCGAGGGCTTGTGTTGATCACTGGCGAAGACTCCCACCGGCACTGGCTCTCAGGCGGATGCTACTTTCATGAGCGCATCAGCCGCTTCATTGAGGCGCCTTGGGATGTGATTGAGTTCGAGGCCA
This sequence comes from Miscanthus floridulus, assembly GCF_019320115.1. Taxonomy (NCBI): domain Eukaryota; kingdom Viridiplantae; phylum Streptophyta; class Magnoliopsida; order Poales; family Poaceae; genus Miscanthus; species Miscanthus floridulus. The sequence goes on from NC_089591.1 coordinate 34,964,802, forward strand.
TCGAATCTGTCCTCCAGCCATCGAACTTCTTGGCAGTACGCTACCATCTTGGTGTCGTGGCAGCTCGACTCCTTCATGACTTAGTTGACGACTAGCTAGGAGTCACCCCTAATGTTGAGACATCAGATGCCCCACTCGATGGCGATTCATAGGCCGTTGATGAGTGCTTCGTATTCGGTGGTATTATTTGATGAGGGGAAATGGAGCCAAACCATGTACCTCATGCAGACCCTGAGGGGTGATACGAAGACCAGCCCCACGTCGGCACCCTTTTTCATCAGCGACCCATCAAAGTACATCGTCCAGTACTCTTGATCGACGACCGCTAGTGGCATCTGGACCTTGGTCCATTCTATGATGAAGTTAGCCAACACCTAGGATTTGATCGCCATTCGGGGTGCATACACGATGCCTTGATCCATCAGCTCGAGTGCCCATTTTGCGGTTCTTCCCATGGTGTCCTGGCTGTGGACGACCTCGCCAAGGGGGAATGACATCACGACTGTCACGGTGTGTGACTTGAAGTAGTGGTGCAACTTCCTCTTGGTGATGAGTATGGTGTATAGGAGTTTCTAGATTTGGGAGTAGCAGGTTTTGGAGTCGGACAGTACCTCGCTGATAAAGTATATGATGCATTGTACCTTGAGGGTGTGCCCCTCTTCTTCCCACTCTACTACTAGGGCGGCGCTGACCACTTGTGTGGTGGCCACTATGTATAGCAAGAGGGATTCTCCGTTGCTCGGTGGAACTAGGACCGGGGGTTTTGTTAGAAGTAGTTTGACCCTATCGAGCGCCTCCTAGGCCTCGGCTGTCCACTTGAAGCGGTCAGATTTCTTTAGGAGTTGATAAAGGGGGAGTCCTTGTTCGCCGAGGTGTGAGATGAATCGGCTGAGGGCGATGAGGCACCCTGTGATCCGCTGAACCCCTTTATGTTCTGGATCAGGCCTATCTTCACGATGGCAGATATTTTCTCTGGGTTGGCTTTGATGCCGTGTTCGGAGATGATGAAGCCGAGTAGGATGCCCCTCGGGACCCCGAAAACACATTTCTCAGGATTGAGTTTGATGCCATTTGCCCAGAGTTTAGCAAAGGTTTGTTCAAGATCGGCGACAAGGTGGTCAGCCCATTTGGACTTAACTATGATGTCATCGACGTAGGCCTCAACGGTCTGCCCGATGAGGTCCCCTAAGTAGTTAAGCATACAGTGCTGGTAAGTTGCCCTGGTGTTCTTTAGACCGAATAGCATTGAGATGTAGCAGAATGATCCGAAGGGGGTGATAAAAGACGTCGCGAGCTGGTCGGACTCTCTCATCATGATTTGGTGGTAGCCGGAGTACGCGTCAAGGAAGCAGAGGGTTTCGCACCCTGAGGTAGAATCAACTATTTGGTCTATGTGTGGCAAAGGAAATGGATCCTTTGGGCATGCCTTGTTGAGACCTGTGTAGTCGACACACATCCTCCATTTCCCACTCTTCTTTCATACAAGAACGGGATTTGCTAACCACTCTGGGTGGTGTACTTCCCTGATGAATCTGGCAGCCAACAGTTCTGCTATTTCTTCGCCGATGGCCCTGCACTTTTCCTCATCGAAGCGGCGTACGTGTTGTTTCACTGGCTTGGAACCTAGGTGGATTTTTAAAGTATGCTTGGCGACCTCCCTTGGGATGCCTGGCATATCCGAGGGTTTCCACGCAAAGATGTTTTTGTTCTCGTGGAGGAAGTCAATGAGCGTGCTTTCCTATTTGGAGGAGAGTGTGGTACCAATGCATACCGTTTTACCCTCTAAGCTGCTAGGGTCTATGAGGACCTCCTTGAAGCCCTCTACCGATTCGAACGACCCAATTGATTTCTTCATGTTGGGCATTTCTTCGGAGACCTCCTTCTTGAGGGCGGCGAGTTCCTCGGAGGCGACGATTGCTGTGGTGTGGCCGCAGCACTCGACCTCGCACTTGTAGGCCCGCTGGAAGGAGGTGCCAACGGTGATGACCCCATGTAGGCCCAGCATCTTCAGTTTGAGGTATGTGTAGTTGGGGACGGCCATGAACTTCGTGTAGCACAGTCATCCCAGGATGGCGTGGAAAGTTCCAGGGAACCCTACCACGTCGAAGGTGAGGGTCTTAGTCCTGTAATTAGACCGATCCCCAAAAGTGACGGGCAGATTGATCTGTCCTAGTGGTACAGCCTATTTGCCAGGCATGACCCTATGGAAAGGCGCTCGGATGGGGTGGAGGTTCGTCCGGTTGACGCCCATCTCATCAAGGGTCTTAGCGTACACAATGTTGAGGTCGCTGCCTCCGTCCATCAGTACTTTCATGAGTCACTTTGGGCCGACGATCGGGTCGACAACAAGTGGGTACCTTCCCGGGTGTGGGACGGCATCTAGATGGTCGGTTCGGTCGAAGGTTATGGCAGATTCTAACCACCGGAGGAAGGCAGGCGTGGCCGGTCTGGTCATATAGACCTCGCGGCACGTGACCTTCTAGCATCATTTGGAGTCATAGGCCGTTGATCCTCCGAAGATCATAAGGGCGTCATTCGGCATCGAGAAGGTGTCGTCCTTCTCCTCGGCATCATCCGTGGTGGGGGCAGGTTCCTTGCCCTGCTCCCCTTTGTTGGTGCTTCCGAGCAAGAACTTCCGCATGAGACCGCAGTCTTTGAGCAGATGTTTTACGGGAAAGGTGTGGTTCAGGCATAGCCCTTTGATCATTTTTTGAAGTGATTTGGAGTGCCCTTCATGGGCTTCCGGCCACCCTTACAGTCAGCAGTGGCCATGAGCGAGTCCTCGCGCCACTGCTTTTTGTTCTTCCTTTTGATGGTGCGGTTGGAGGCGCCTTCGCCGGCGCCCTCATCCCGCCTTGCCTTGCCCATGGAATGGTCAAAGATTGCTCCGACCACCTCTTCTCCTGAGGCGTGGCTGGTGGCGATGTCCAAGAGTTCCTTGGTGGCTCTCGGGCCCTTGCATCCCAGCTTATGAACCAAAGACTTGCAGGTAGTTCCAAACAGGAAGGCCCCTATTACGTTGGCATTGGCGACATTGGGGAGCTCATTGCACTATCGGGAGAAGCACTGGATGTACCCACGGAGGGTTTTTGCCAGCCTTCTAGCGATAGTTCTTTAAGTCCCAGGGGTTCCTAGGATGCCTGTACATGCCCTGGAAGTTCCCCATAAAGATCTCCCTTAAGTCTGGCCAGCCTTGGATGGCGTCGGACGAAAGGTGCTCCAACCACGCTCGTGCCGAATCGGCGAGAAATAGTGGAAGGTTGCGGATAATGAAGTCATCATTATCCGCACCATCGGCTTGACAGGCAAGCCGATAGTCTTCAAGCCAAAGCCCGGGGTTTCTCTCCCCGGAGTACTTAGGGATGTTGGTAGGTGGTCGATGCCATGGTGGGAAAGCGGCGTTGAGGATGTGCCGACCGAAGGCCCTAGGGCCCGACAGGCCAGGGCTTGGGCTCCGATCCTCGCCGCTGTCGTAGCGTCCGCTGTGTCGTGGGTGGTAGCCACATCTAGCTCCTTCTCTTGAATCCTTGTAGGTGCGTCTGCGGGCATCGATGGTGCTACGTGCGTCGTGGCTGTGGCCGAGGCATTCATGCACTGGGACAGCAATGTGCTGCCTACCACCTGGGGGTGTCTGGTGAACCGACGTGTCCTTGACAGGGTGCACAGAGGGCGTGCATTGGCTGGTGTTGAGCTCACGTCGCCGAGACAACGAGCTTTCTGCCTGCTGCGCCACTGCATGCTCTAGCAACGTGCAAATTTCTTAGTGGGCCCGGCGATCCTCGGATGTCGCGGCCTCTAGAAGGCCATGAAGCAAGGCCGTCACAGCGGCGATGTTCTGGCTTGCCCGAGAAAAGTGAGGGAGGGTCCCATCATTGGTGAGGATCCTTTGGTGTACATCACAGGCCATGGCGCATGCGCACCCACCGCTTCCGCGGCGTTCGATCTCGCAGTTGATCTTCATGTACTCCCGCACGAGCCCTTATCCGGCCTCATCGATCTCTAGCTTCCGGGCTCTCAGCTGCTCCATCCTTACATGAGATGGGGTCGTTGCCTCCCCTCTCATCCTACCATCAGGGTTGCCCGTCGGGGTAGCCTCATCCCTGGAGACGCTTTCGACGCACCCCTCGGGGGTTTCCGCCATGAAGCATTCCTGGGAAGGGTGATGGCTCCCCCTGCTGGAGTTGGAGCTAGAGGAGGATCCTGGCTCCTCCATGAGGAGCCTGTGGAGAGACTCTGCGTCATGTTCAATTACCCCCATGATCTCACTGTCCGCGGGTGGCTAAACCATGCGTAGTGCCACAAGGTGGCCGGCAGTCGCCTTTGCGTTGCGCAGACCGAACGGAAACGCTGCCGAGGTGCTCTACACATGGTGTTCTAGAGAGAGGGGCCCCTCTCTAGAAGGTCGTGTCATGTCATCATCATGGGAAAGGGCAAGGCAACGCTGGTTCTCCCTAGACTGCTGGGGTCCAAGGGAGACACCGAGCCAGCGCCCAAAGCCTCTCATGGTCGAGGCCGATGGAGGGGAGAGATTGGATGGTGGTGTGCGCCCGTACCAACTCTCCTCCCACCATGATGACAAAATCTAGGCTCCCAAAATGCACGTGTGCACCTAGGACCCAACTAACATTGTGGTTAGCCATCCGTGGCCTAGTTTGGAACGTGCAAAGGCCCCTATCTGGCGCACCAACTGTCAGTGTTTCGAACAAACACTGGCTAGTAAATTTATAATTGATGCACGTTAGGCCCGGATGGTGCGCTAAAGGACACAAGGTTTATACTGGTTCGGGCTGAATGTCCCTATGTCTAGTCTGTTGCTGCTCGTGTTATTAGCACCGAAAATGGTTTGTAGTAGGGGTACAAATGATCGAGAGAGGGACTAGTCCCAGGTCTCTGATGGAAGGGTTGAAAGGATGCCAAGAGCCTGGTGGTGGCCTAGCTAAGTGCGTGATCTGTGGAACCAAACTCTCTATGAGTTCATCTGTGTGTGAGTTGTTCGTCAAAAGTCGGTCCCTCTAGTGGGGAGCCCTACCCTCCCTTTTATAGACTAAGGGAGGAGCAGGGGTCATAGATGGGAGAAAGAGGATAATACCAAGAGTATAGAAGGTCCTTCGAAGGAACCGGGTCTCCCTTTTTTCCCACGCCTGCCCTGCATAACATGGCAGACTATGTCAGGGGTGGCGTGTTTGTTGATCTTCGTAGGCCATGCCCTGGCCCCATTTAGCAAGTGGGCGCATCCCGTCCCGCCCCTATAGGCGGCGTGTTGGATAGGGTTGTCGATCTCTGACCCTGCGAGGAGCAGATAGCGTGGTGACTGTTCGTTTGCCACTGTAGAGGACAAGAGTCCCCCCTTGGAACGTAGTGATTGTCGTATGTCCATGTCGGGTTCTTCGCCTGGAGACTGAAGGCGGCGCCTACAACTCTGTAGGGTGAGGAGCATGCGCCTGCAACACTATTTAGGCTCTGCCACGCCTGGAAGGGTCTAAGCGCCCGTCCTGTCACACCCTGATGGTACTTTCCTGCAGGGGCACAGGGTATGGTCCTCGATGCGTGGTTGACCTAAACGTCTTGTCTTACCCTATGCCTATCATCATGAGGGAGCAGGGTGCGGTTGTCAGGCGAGGTGAAGCCTAGCCTTTATCCATCGGGCGAGGCGGAGTTTATACCTCGAGGGTCGAGCGAGGCGAAGCCCAGCCCTCGAGGTCAAGCGAGGCGGAGTCTATACCTCAGGGGGTCAGGCGAGGCGGAGTCTAGCCCTTAGCCCTTAGGCGAGGCGAAGCTGAGCCCTCAGCCCTCGAGCGAGGTGGAGTCATCCTCCAGCTGTCGGGTGAGGCGGAGCTGTCCTATGGGCGTCGGGCGAGGCGGAACCAAACTCCCGTCGTTCAGGCAAAAAACGCAGTAATGCTCTTGTCCGTCCGGGAGTTTTTAACATTCGATGGTTATTAGTTCCACCTCCTTGGGTACCCCGGTATTAGGTCCCCGACACTATCTTACAGCAAAAGAGAGGCATGGGCTATAGAAAAAAAAAGTGAGAGAGAATAAAGAGCAAAAAGCTCTAGTTCAAAAAAAGAAGAGAGAGAAGAGAGTGAGAAAAAGGAAGAGTAGCCATGCCCTCTCAAAAAGAAGCTAGAGAAGGGAAACTTCTCAAAGGAGTACCACTTCCACCAAATATACCACACGCATGCACATCTTGATTAAGTAGTATGATTTGTTGCTCCTTGTGATCCAAGTGTTTGACTTAGCAATAAATCCAATTCAAGTAGGCGATGCTTTTATCCCCTACCTTGAGCTCCACATAAGCTTTAGGATAGAAATTAAGGCTAAGAACCATAGCCTTGGTGAGATTTCAAACACCATTGAGTGACTTGAGTGTACCATCTGAGGAACTTAGGCAAGTTTCCTTTTCAAAATCTATTGAAAACCTCCAGGAAGTTTGAGATAAACCAAAGTAGGCAAAAAGTATCTATCTAGCTACACATTTTTGCAATTGCTTGTCAAGGTGAAAGCTATAAGTCACACGTTGCTAAGATTGATGGTGAATTTCTATGTGCTAACAAGTTCAACTCAAGAGATAGTATTTGTTTGTATATAAGTTTTTGTAGGGCGTTACATAGTAGCAACTCCTGATCTAACACCTATTCCATGCTAAACCCACATCTTTGTTGAGGACAACAAAGGGGGAGCTTGTTGACGGTCACTAACACCCATTTTGACCATCAACATTCCACCCAAAAGCATGACAAAGCGAGGTAAATCATCATCACATGTGTAGAATTTTGTTTATAATTCACCTAGTTTCACTTGTTTTTGTAGAATTATTTGTATGCAGGAAATTTAAGCAAAAATAAGCAAAAAGGTGACAAATATGGATACATGGAGGCAAGTGGACATGGCAGGAGGCCTTGTACCCACTTGGGCCCATCGGTCGGCCCCACAAGGGCCCCACCTGGCCCCCTAGGTGCCACCTTGGCACTGGCCACAACACCGATCCGTGGGAGCTGCTCCACAAGCTCTCCCATGCGTTGATTTAAGTCGGTTTGCATCAATGGTCACGATGAAGAGGCCATCGATCCATGGGCCTATTGTCATAGGCTTGGGAGCCTCCAACCAACCTTGGAATCGCCTTACTGCCCAAAATTTGACATGTGTTGTCCAAGTAACCACCATTGGGAGCCAACCACAGCACTACGATCAAGAGGTGATGCATCCAAGGGCTGGGCCACGCCCCCTAGCCACCGCCCGGTGCCTCCCTATGGCCACCGACCTCCTGGCTACCTATAAGTACCCCCCTCACTCTACATGATAAATAGGGGGTGTGGAGCTCGGTGGGGGAGTGCCCCATTCAATTCCAAGATCTCCAAGCTTCCCTTAGGTTTCTAGCTTAGCATTATCTATAGAGTAGTAGTCTAGTAGTGGAGTAGAGTAAGAGCGGAGCTTCTCTCGGAGTCCAGAAGAGTCTTCTGGGTCTGGTATAGCTCTTTTGTAATTCTTTCATTTAGCATTTATTTTATTCAATACTTTATTCTAGTACTTTATTTTAGTATCATTGCTCTGCTTTACTTAAGTACGTGTCCATTATTGTTCATCATTAGTGAGCTTAGGTGCTTATTGTTTGGCATTAGTAGCATATATTATCTCTTAATTAGTAGCTATTCATTAGTATCGGTTCCACTGTCTATTTAGGGTGATTTGATCTCATTTCATCGGAGCTCGGATCAAAGTAGTAAGTTTATAGATTAAGCGTGGTGCTTAGGCTATAGATTACCTGTGGATACGGCTAGGCCTCCGGATAGATTGTGGTAGGTGGCAAGTGGTGACAGCCTTATCCATCCTCTGTATTCCACCATGATAGGTCTAGTTATTAAATCATAGGGCTCGTGGCAGACATTGTCTATTTAACTCTCCTAATTGGTAGGCGGGCTGTGCCCCGAAGTACTAGTGCATTTCTCCTTGTCATTAGTTTACCCTTAGTTACTGAAAGATAAATTGCTCGCTCTCCCTCCTAGCTATCTCTAGTGTAGCTTGTTTAGTAGTTTAGTTTAGGTACTTCACATTCAACTTCCACTATCGTTTATCTACCTAGGATACACTTAGGCTTTACCTTAGCAATCCTAATAGCAAATATAAATTCTAGCCTTCCACCTTCCTATGGCAAAAATATAAATTCAACACTCGGTACTCACCAAGCGAAGTGCTATGCGATAGTTCTAGGCGCTTGCGGAATTCCTCCAATAGTTGTTAAGAAGTATCAATAACGACGTCGCACCAAAAAGGTCCGGTGTCTTCTACTCATTTAGCATTGTCCTTCCCATATCAATGGGTGTACGATTCTTCCTCTCTACTACACCATTTTATTGAGGGGTGTATGGAGTTGAGAACTCATGCTTGATGCCCTCTTCATCAAGAAACTTTTCAACAAGGATGTTCTTGAATTTGGTGCCATTGTCACTTCTCACTTTCTTGATGGGAAGACCAAACTCCTTTTGTGCCCTTCTAACAAATATCTTCACATTCTCTTGAACTTGGCACTTGTCATACAAAATGAATATCCAAGTGAAATGGGAATAATCATCAACAATAACAAGACCATGTTTGTTACCCCCGATGCTTAGGTAGGCGACTGGTCCAAAGACATCCATGTGAATTAACTCCAATGATTGCTTGGTAGTGATGATGTTTTTTGGTGGGTGAGGTACACCTACTTGCTTTTCAGCTTGACAAGCGCCACAAATCCTATCTTTCTCAAAGTAACATTTGTTAGTCCAAGGATGTGTTCGTCTTTTGAAGTTTGGCCAAGTTCTTCATCTCAACATAGGCTAGTCGACGATGTCATAACCAACCCATGCTAGATTTTGCCACTAAACAAGTCTCAAACTTAGTTTTACTTTTGTTGAAATCAACTAAGTAGAGCTTATTCTTCAAACGACCCGTAAGTAGTAAGTTTATAGATTAAGCGTGGTGATTAGGCTATAGATTACCCGTGGATACGGCTAGGCCTCCGGATAGATTGTGGTAGGTGGCAAGTGGTGACAGCCTTGTCCATCCTCTGTATTCCACCATGATAGGTCTAGTTATTAAATCATAGGGCTCGTGGCAGACATTGTCTATTTAACTCTCCTAATTGGTAGGTGGGTTGTGCCCCGAAGTACTAGTGCATTTCTCCTTGTCATTAGTTTACCCTTAGTTACTGAAAGATAAATCGCTCGTTCTCCCTCCTAGCTATCTCTAGTGTAGCTTGTTTAGTAGTTTAGTTTAGGTACTTCACATTCAACTTCCACTATTGTTTACCTACCTAGGATACACTTAGGCTTTACCTTAGCAATCCTAATAGCAAATATAAATTCTAGCCTTCCACCTTCCTATGGGAAAAATATAAATTCAACACTCGGTACTCACCAAGCAAAGTGCTACGCAATAGTTCTAGGCGCTTGCGGAATTCCTCCAATAGTTGTTAAGAAGTATCAACAACGACGTCGCACCAAAAAGGTCCAGCGTCTTCTACTCATTTAGCATTGTCCTTGCCATATCAATGGGTGTACGATTCTTCCTCTCTACTACACCATTTTATTGAGGGGTGTATGGAGTTCAGAACTCATGCTTGATGCCCTCTTCATCAAGAAACTTTTCAACAAGGGTGTTCTTGAATTTGGTGCCATTGTCACTTCTCACTTTCTTGATGGGAAGACCAAACTCCTTTTATGCCCTTCTAACAAATATCTTCACATTCTCTTGAACTTGGCACTTGTCATACAAAATGAATACCCAAGTGAAATGGGAATAATCATCAACAATAACAAGACCATGTTTGTTACCCCTGATGCTTAGGTAAGCGACTAGTCCAAAGACATCCATGTGAATTAACTCCAATGATTGCTTGGTAGTGATGATGCTTTTTGGTGGGTGAGGTACACCTACTTGCTTTCCGGCTTGACAAGCGCCACAAATCCTATCTTTCTCAAAGTGAACATTTGTTAGTCCAAGGATGTGTTCGTCTTTTGAAGTTTGGCCAAGTTCTTCATCTCAACATGGGCTAGTCAACGATGTCATAACCAACCCATACTAGATTTTGCCACTAAAAAAGTCTCAAGCTTAGCTTTACTTTTGTTGAAATCAACTAAGTACAGCTTATTCTTCAAATGACCCGTAAAGACAATAGAGGAATCCTCCCTTCTAAAGACTTCCACACCCTTATCCGTAAAGAGACAATTGTAGCCCATCTCACAATTATGAAACTGACAACAAATTATAACTCAATGAATCAACATGTAATACATTGGTAATTGAATGCTCAAGGGTTATAGCAACTTTACCGAGACCAATCACATCCCCCTTCGAATTGTCTCTAAAGACAATATTTTCATTTGAGTGTGTCATCAGGGAATATGATGAAAACATACTTCTTTCTCTGGTCAAATGATTTGTATATCCACTATCAAGCACTCAATTTGATCCACCAGAGGAGTGTGGTTGTAAAACAAATTAAGTTTCTTGATTTAGGTCCCCAACTAGACTTGTGGCCTTGCATGTTAGTCACAAGTATCTTAGGAAACCAAATAGAAGTGTTCAGATAAACATTAGCCTCCTTGCCAACATATTTGGCAATCACTTCTCCTCTGCTGTCGTTCTTCAACACAAAGCATGATGTCAAGCTTTGTCAAGGTGCATGGACCTTTAGTTGATAATCATACTTGTTCATTGTGCCTCTGTTGACGGTAGTTAACAACCATTATAAACCATCAATATAACTTATATAAGGGCATAAATATAATCACCAACGAAGGTCTAGGGGTTTAAAACTAACAAATGTCATGAGTTTTGGTGAATCTATATTTTTTGCAAGGTTTATCTAGAAAACCGTCAAGGCGGACATAGATGTCAGACTTAATCACGCTTATTCATAGCGAAAACAACCCCAGAAGGTTCTAGAAGACTCGAGAGGACACCACACCGAAGCGGAGGGCGAGACACCGCCTGCAGGCTGACCGATCCCTAGGGCCCACCTATCAGCCCCCATTGTAATGTCGGTTCTCCACCGCCTCCTAGATTGCATTTATGCCATTTATTCAAGTCGGTTTGATCTGAGGGCTCAGGATTGACGCTTCAGCCTATATATACCAGCCCCTACCACCCCCTGAGGCATAAGTCATTTGAGAAGATAGAAACCCTAATCATTCTTAGAGGTCCACCAAATTCAAGGGCATAGCTAGTTAGGCTAGGTCTAGAGGGAAGCAAGCAGGCTTTGCTTAGATTCCCGATCGTGTTAAGAGCGTGGTTTGGTATAATCTTTGTACCCCCTCTCTTTTGTATCTCTCATTACTTTTATATGTTTGCTACAATTGTTATGACATTCATCTTCATGTTTATCATATTCCTAGTTATAATGTTCATCGTCTATTTTGATTATATGCTTAGTATAGTTAGATTATCATCATGTTCATGCATAAGTTCGTATAGCGCTTGCTCCAAAGTACACATGGTGAGTGGTCGACATTGTGTAAGCGTGGTGCTTATATGTTGTTTACCTATGGATACACCCTATATTATAGGCCATGTGGTAGATCACGGATGTGACACTCCCGTTGAGTCCTTTATAGTCCACTCCCTGAATATAGGTAAACAAGTAGGATCTAGTTACGAAGGAAGACAAGCTCTGTTCTTAATCTTCCTTAGTAATATCCCTTATGTGTAGATATGAAGTTGATCTTAGCCATGACTACTAGGTGTAATTGCACTAGTCAATGTATGCTTTGACTTATAATTAAGAATGACTTAGGAATTATTCCTCTAATATTCTACTTAACCATGCTAATGCCATAGAAAAGAGTACTCTGAGTGATTAATAATTAGTTATTATGCACTATTCATATATACATTTATATCTTGACTTCCCCATGTTATGAGTAGAATATTAGTTATAGTTTACTTCTCCATCAATAGCATAAGTTATTAATACATGTCCTTGCTAAACCTTCCATGTGGTAAAAATATAAATAATGATACATGGAATCCTCCCTGGTGAAGTGCTACAATGGTACATTATATGTGCGCTTGCAGATTTCTTTCATTCATATATATCTATATATTCTTCCTAGTCACATAAATTAATAAAGAACTAATCTAGTAGTAATACTAGGTAGTATCAACAAACATCTCTAGCATCATCACTAGGGATGACAACCTAGTAAAGTAATGCTATGAGATGTAGACATATATTAGGTGACTACTAAACAAGTGACAAGTTAATAAATACCAACAAGCATTTCTAGCACCGTTGCCAGGGACTAGATTTAACTCTGTCCTTAGTAACGATGCTAAGGAATGTCAACAGCCCCATATTGATTCCTTTTGCTTCTGAGAAACCTGGTTTTGCTAGAACACCTTCTTCATGGGCTTAGTCTGATCAGGAACAGAATTGGTAGCCTTCCCATTTTTACGGGGCACGTTATTACCGCTCTTCATCGTAGCACTACCGCTCTAGGGCACTACACTACCACGCAATATGCAGGTTGTTCTGCACCAATTCTGCCCTTCCTCTCAAACTGCACACACTCATAGCCATTCACTATCCTTCTTCCATTTGTCTTGGCTCCTTTGTATGGCCTAGCTCATGCTTGTTGAGGGATGTCTTCTCTTCTTGTATTATGGCCCTTTGGGTTCATCCATCTTCTTGGCATTGGTTTGGGCCTTCCCATCCATGCACCCTTTGCCAATAATCTCATTGAGCCTAGCAATCTCCTTTCTCATAGCCTCCATGTTTGCAAGGTTAGTGGAATAAATATTCAAATCAAGATTATAGCATTTTCCATAATCTTGGCTAGTGGAGGGAGTAGAGGTTTCCTTTGCCTTAGAGGGATGTGAGTTGCTATTCCAAACAATGTCATATTGCAGCTCAAGTTCTTTGTGCTTTTCATCTAAATCACAATACTTTTTCTTGAGAGCAACATGTGCTTTCTTTGTGACAGCATGGTCCCCTTGCTCTTTGGCCAAGACTTTGCACAAGGATTCCACCTCACTTCTCTCTAATGCAAGAGCTTCCTTACTAGCAGTGTAGAGATCCTCTTGTTTGATAAGAGTTTCTTCTCTAGATTCTAGCTCAGCTTGAACACTCTTTAAATCCTCCATTAACTTAGTGATGAATAATTTGGTCTTTCCACCCAAATTTTTAGTTATGTAGTTAATTTCTTTATCACTAGATTTATCATCACTAGAGCTATCACTAATATCACTAATAGAGATCACTTGGAGGTGGAGGAGGTTTGGCTTTTGATTTTACCTTCTCACTCTTTGCCATGAGACAAATACGAATGGAGTAGTAGTCATCATCGGGCATGTTATTGAAGAGCCTTGGTGTAGAGGATGGCTTGTTAATAGCCACGGTTGCAATCTTATCATCCTGTTCACTTATGCTCTCTCTAGTTGAGTCCCATTCATGCCCAATGTGAGCCTCTCCCATGTACTTCTTGCTCTTTCTATGGTCGGTCTTCTCTTCTTTCTTGTCCTTCTTATACTTGTTATCTTTGATCTCATATGGACATTTGGCAATGAATGTTTAGTGCTACCACAATTGTAGCATGTCCTCTTCTTCTTGTTTGGAAACTTCCTCTTTACTACCATGTAGCCTTTCCTCTTAAGTCCCTTTTGGAATCTCTTCATAAAGAGAGCAACATCATCAACTTTCTTATATTGTTCATCATCATTTTCATCTTCACTTGATGATGATGCTGTCTCTACTTGCTCTTGGACTTGCTTGATTACTTTCAGCTTGCTAGTTGATGCTTGCTTGTTGATCTTAGACTTGCTAGTAGAGCCTTATTTGCTTGATTTGTTGGCCTTGAGAGCTACATCCTTGATCTTCATGCCATCTAACTTTGCTTGCAACTCATCAAGCTTCTTTCTTTCATTTGCTTCTTCTCTTTGCATTTCAAAGGTCAAGATCCTCCCAAGTACATCATTTGGTGTGAAGTACTCAAACTTCTCCTTGTCTCTAATTAGAGTCACCATGGGTCTCATTTCTTGGTGAATAAGCTTCTAACATGATTTTGACTACCTTGTGATCATCTAGCTCATCACCATTATAGCCTCTAATCTTGCCGATAATCACCAACAACCTATCAAACATCTCTTGCGGCCCTTCTCCATCCAATATCACAAACCGGTTGAGCTTCGACATCAACAACTCAATTCTTGCCTTTCTCACTTTGTCAACCCCTTCATGTGCAAGGTGCAAAGTGTCCCATATTTGATTGGCAACATCAACACTCATCACTCTATTGTACTCATCACCATCCAAAGAACTAAGCAACACACTTGTGGCTTGACCATTAAGATGAATAATGTCCAATTCGGTTAGTGTTGAATTCTTGGGATCAACCGATTGCTCAAATCCATTGCAAACAACCTCCCAAATACCGGGGTGAAGACCTATAAGATAGGCTCTCATCAAGTGCTTTCACTTGGCAAAGTTGGTCCTATTAAAATGAGGCAACTTGCATGCGGGCACATTGATGAAAGACCCTGATCATGGTTAGGCATAGACATAGAGGAGTAGTTAAAGGATACAGCTGCATATTTGTTATTGGAGTTGACTCCGCCCTTTCCTTTCTTCTCCTTCTTATCTCCCTTGGTCACTTGGTAGGACTCATCGTCATCTCCATCTTCCGAGCTACTTGATATCTCACTTGATGAAGCATTGGTTGCCTTTGCTTCTTCTTTCTTCTTCTTCCTAGCTTCTTTTCTTTTTCTTCTTGCTTCTCTTGAGCTTTCTTTCTTCTTTTCTTTGCTTCTTGTCTTCTAGCCTTTGCTGCTCCTTTTTCTTTTCTCTAGCTTCTCTTTTTGCTTTTGTTGTTGCCTTTCTTTTCCTTCTTTCTTCTTGATATTGAGCCTTCTCACCATCGGTCATCTCGAGCGGTGGAAGAGTGGTGTTACTTGCTGTGGATGCACTAAGCTCACTGCTGTCGGTCTCGTGCAAGTTCATGTCCTTCGGATCGACGTTCATGAGCTTCACAACACCGGTCCTCCTCTCGGCTCCATACCTCACGCGGTAAAGCATACACGAGGTAACCTCGCTCTGATACCACTTGTAGGATCTCTGGTTAGCCTATAGAGGGGGTGAATAGGCCTCTTAAAACAAAAAAGCTTGAACCGATGTCAAATTTGACCCGCAGCACTGCCGCTCTACCCCGCAGCACTGCCGCACCTACAGACAACTTCGAACCATAGTTCAATAATCTATGAAACAAAACTTAGATCAGAGAAATTACTGAGCTTTCTGTAGGTGTATAGGTCACAGATCGACAGCTAGAAGTAGTTGAAGAAGCACACAAGTAGATCGACCATAAACCCTAAAAATCACCTCAACAACAATATGAATGACAAGAATGTAAATCAAGCATACGATGACACAATGATTTATCCTATGGTTTAGCTCGCCACCAAGGCTTGCCTAAGTCCACGTTGTTGAGGTTAACCATTAAGGCTTAGGGCTTTGTAACCCTTCCTCGTTCTCAAGTCAAGAGACTTAACTCTTGAGATAAGGGGTGAGTTTACTAGCTTCAAGAGTTGGTTACAAACCTCCTGAGCTGCCACACAAGTTGGCAAGCTCCACGGGCGACGCTCTAGCCAGCTAGGAGCCAAGCTACAAGAGTAACAAACACAACCGCTGGCCAAAATATGAACCAAGTGCTCTTTTGAGTTTGGAAATCAGTGGATCTGCTCTCTAATTGAGTTTGGAACCTTTTTCTCTCAAGGATTGATGGGAAAATCAAAGAAAAAGCTTGAGAGCTTTAGGGCACCAATGAAGGAGAGAGAGTGTGAGCACAAGTATGTCCTTCGTTAGTCTGAAGAGATGGAGGAAGAAGAGAAACGTTGTGAGGGTGAGGGAGAGGTATAAATACCTCCCCTGACCCCAACAGTTAGATAAGTCACAGTAGTACCACGGCCTATCTGCGGCAGTGTCGCTCTATGGCAGTGCCTCTCTTCAGGTGCGACACTACCGCACCAATCCAGACAGCAAGGGATAAAGGAATGTTGAGCTGGCTGTCTTGGCTGAACTTTGAGGATGCTTTTGTGTAGGATTGAGCACTTGGTTGCACATGTTAGCATAAGCATTGTGCCCCCCTTTATAGTACGATTTTTCCAATATTTATATTCAAAATCTAAAATGAAATAAACCTTCTTTGAGCTCAAAGCCGTCTTCTATTGTAATTGAGGGGCTCCTCCGCTAAGTATAATAACATCCTCATTGATGAATCTCCTGCTTGTCATCTCGATAAATCTCATTAGTCCTCTAATTGAGTGGTCATTATCACTAAAACTTATAATTAGGGCTTGATTGCACTTTACAGGATGCTCTGTGTGTGGAGCTGCTCTTCGTCAACAATCAACGTCGAGCATGGTGTTGTATGCGGTGGCGAGCTGTCGCCTCACAGTAATGCATGGGCTCCATCACCAAGGGGCTTAACAACGACCAAACGAGCCTCCATGCCGTGCATGAGCGCCTCGTGAGGTTCCACATATTGTAGTAGAAGAATGCCAAGTCGAGTAGGAGGTCGAATGTGACCAAAGAATTCATGAGGATCACGACGGCCGATAGAGAAGGATATGTGTGGCCAGGGAATCGTGTAACGATGACAAAATTGGTCATGTGAGGAGAGAGATTAAGGTTAAAGGAAGGAGGTGGAATAAGATAATAATGGCATGTGGCCAATTACCATTTTTGCTCCACGCCAACAAAACCATCCACTAAAAAGTTGGTTGACTGATTCTTGGGTTTTTAGTTTAATGCCAAAATTAAATTAATGGGCTTTTTTTATGCAAAAAGCTATAGAAAGAGTTTTGCAGATATGTCAATATAAAGCAAAGGCAATCAAACAAATATAATAAAAAAATATTTATGTCGGGCAGCTGACCCAAGATGCAAAGCCCCGTTCGCATGTCCTTAAACCTGGCTTGATCCGCTTCTTTTTTTCATCCGCTTCTTTTTTTCATCTGGAACAGTATTTTTCTCGCACAAATTCCTCCAGCATTCCTCTAAACCATCCAAATTCCTCCAGCCGAACACCCCCTAAGAAATTCACGATTCTCAAGTGGAAAGAATTGAAAACATAGTTTATTTACCCTTTATTAATAATCCAAACACGTACCTATATTCAGCCTATTCGGCAGGCCGTAAACGATCGTGGATTATTTACTACTGACTGTTTTGGTGTGAGAGAAAAATATTGTTCCAGCTTATAATCCACGATCGTATACGAGCAAGCGAACAGGCTGAATACTCTTACCTATTTACACCTGCCGATGATTAGTTTAGGCCAATGGATTAGCCCTATGGATCGAAAGGAGATTGAAGCTCAGGTTATGCCAGAGCCAAAGGGCTGTGAGGAGAGGACAGGGACAACCTGGACAAGAAAACTGAAATGAGAACAAGAACAAGAACCCTACCCTAGCTTCCCAACACGAGAAGCCCAGGCCAAAATTACCGAAGTGCCCCTCGCCATTTAACCATCTCATCTCCTCACCTCCCCGACGGTGACTCCCCTCGAGCTCGCCCTCCTCCCCCGCCTCGACGCTGTCGCCTGCTCCTCCGCGGCCGGCTGTCCGGATTCGATTGGTAAGCCCCGATTCCGTTCCGCGCGCCTCCGTTCCCTTTGCCCAGCAGGCAGGCCGCAGCCCGCGGGAGGCCCCCGCCCCGCGTGCTCGAGCGCTGCCCTGCGTTACCTGCGGAATTCGCGACTAGTAGGAGCCAGGGTGGGACGCGACCGGCTGTGGTGTGGTGGGTATACTGATGCGATTGCGGCGGCGGTGACTCGTGATTTGTGCCTGGTTCTGGTTTTGGGGTCTCTAGAGCTAATCAGCCTGTACGCTTGTTTTCAGTCGGGGCTTATTAGCCATGGTACAGTTATTAGTCTAGAAACCAACCAGCGAACAAGCTGAATTGCTGTTGGCTGGGATGCTCGGACTGCAGTTCTTCATTGCCGGGGCTGTGGGTCTGTGGGGCATGGGGTGGTCTGCGCAAAATTGCCTCTTGAGTCTTGACTCGACCAAGAGCTCCATTTGTCAAGCAGTCTGATTGGTGAAATTCTGCCAGGAGTACAGAGTGGACATTTGAGGTCAATAGAGGAGCATTTCTGGGGCAATTATCTGTTGGAATGTTATGCCTGTTAGGTTTGTTTGTTTGCGCACCTCTTCGGGAGCAGCATAGGGCTGTAAATCATTTTATTGTTTCCTATGATAAGAGTGAGCCATTGAGCTTGGGTAGATCGGTAGATGTTTTGATGTTGTCATACCAAATTCACATTGGTTTTTAGTCTTTCTGAGGTTTGCTGGTCACCATTTTGTGGAGAATGTGTAGATATGGCATTCTACTTGATGACCCTATGTGCCTGTGTTTATCTGGCTTGCAATTGTAGTTGGGTCCAAACAAGTCTCTTTATGCACAATTTTTTCCTGCTTATATTGTTTGTTCTGATCGACATGAATTCGTATTGAAAGGGGATGTGGGACTATATGAAAACTCCAGCTAATGTTATGGTCATTGCTCAATAGTTAAGATGTGGTATCTCTTCAGTAATAGCAGTTTGCTTTGATGAGTTTGTCTATATCCACCATCTGGTAACAATTTAGTGGTGTTTAACTTATTGAAACCCTTAGGGTGTGACTTGAACCAGTATTTCCCATGTTTTTCTATGTTTCTAGGAGCTACATAATATGATTGGAGGGCAGTGAACCTACTCACCATTTTTCATGGTGCCAACCACTTGTATGTATGATGCTTATCAAAATTAGGGAAGTTCAACAAGACTAGTTCGACTGTTACATTTCTTTTTGTTGCTGGAGGTGGTATTAGAAAATCAAGCATAGACATGTTTTTTTTTTTTTTTTTGTACAATCCTGCTAGTATATCAAGTGGGGTTTGAAAAGCTGAGTTAAACTACCATCAGTTCAGTTTCTGTTTTAAAGGGAAAAGAGTGACATGCGGCCTTGTCAATTTTCTGTTTTTCTGGGCCTATCATCTGTTTATTGTCATTATTAGGTATATTACAAGCTAGTCATTATTTCTGATCATACGATCAACTTTGTATTCTGTCACTCATTGTTGTTTCTGTGTTCTGCCTCATGTAGTGATATATCGACGATAGGATTGAATCACTTCTTGAAGACTTGGAGTTGAAGATGATCATGACATTGAATACAATCTAGATGCAAAGTTTCCTGCTGTATTGGTAACCTTGAAGATGCTCAAAGAGTCATCATCACCAGTGTTGGATGCTGACAGAATAGAAGTTCCTTCACCAAAAGAAGAAAATAATTCGACAAATTCTGAAGCTGCTACAGATAGTGAAGACATTGAAATTAGCGATGACGACGATGATGACCGCAACCACAAGCACCGAAGACGGGAGGCTAGACAACAATCTGATGATAATACAGAGGAGCAACATCCAGGGCGGCCTCTCAAAAAAAGGAGTAGGGTTTCTGGTAATGGACTACCTTTTGGTGGAGCTGGTTCTCAAGGTGAAGTACAGAAGGATTTTGTGCCAAAATTCAAAAAGCGTTCTGGAGTAGGAGGTCACACTCGAGCACCTAGAGCGAACCAATACTTCCGAGCTGATTCATCGGCTTCTGCTGCTACTCGCCCTCCTATGACACGAGGAAGAGGACGGAATGGTGCACCCTGGACTCATCATGATCCAAGATTTAACTCACTTGATATGATGGATTTTGCATCCCAGATGGCTTCACAAGGACCACCGGCACATCCTAGCTTATTTATGGGCACTGCATTGCCAAGTGGTCCATATGGATTTATGCCTGGAATGCCTCATGGGATTTTGGATCCAATCCATCCACTTGGAATGCAAGGCCCTATTCAGCCCTCAGTATCTCCTTTGATCGATCTTGGCATGCCTCGTCAACGTTGTAGAGACTTTGAGGAACGTGGATTTTGCTTGAGAGGGGATATGTGCCCCATGGAGCATGGTGTAAATAGAATTGTTGTTGATGATATGCAGGTCCGTCTGTCTATTTCACACTATTCATAATCTTCTGCATTCTAACCTGCATGCTTTTGCTTATTTGTTGTGTTCTATTATAACTTCCTGATAGGATATTATGTCTGTTTGCTATGTTGTGCGAATGTAAATGTGGACTTGAAAAGGTGTGCTTTAGTGCTGTTATTACTAGTCTGAGTTGTGGTCAACTTTACTCGCAAGTCACAATAACCTATCCAAAATCCAAACTGAGAAATCTTGGAGAACTTTACATCTTAACGTGATTAACTTCAGCCTGCCTTGGATCTTCTCTTTGCTGCAACATTTTACCTTCTGGTTGTTATTTCACTTGAGTTAGCTTTCTATCTTTATCATATTGTTTTTGGTAATATAGAAGATTTAATTTGTTATGCTATGCTTATGTAAGCCGCAGCAATGTTCCTCAGGCCAAGTACTACTTGATGTTCTATTGTTTTTAGGTAAAGATACTGAGTTTATATAATTTCTTATCACTTTGCAGAGTCTCTCTCAATTCAATCTTCCAGTATCAGTTCCAAATGCTCAAGGATTGGGAATCCCAAATGAGGGAGGAACCAATTCTGTTAACTTATCAAGCCTTGGAGGGAGTAAAAGCGTTCCTGTAAAAGATGTGAAATCTGGTGTAGCAAGTGATGCATTAAAGCCAAATGGAAGTGCTGTTTCAGCCATTGCTGATGCTGATGTATATGATCCTGATCAGCCTCTCTGGAACAATGAACACCCAGAAGCATCATGTACTGGCTTTGTACATAAAGATGTTGGAGTTTGGAATTCTGAATCCTCTGGCTATGAAATGGGGCAGGAGCATTCAAACCAGGTTTTTGCTTCTGATGGTTCTCAGAGTTTGAAGTCTTCTGTTTGGGGGCGAATAGCATCAAAAAGAAAACCAGGAGGTAGTAACACAGCTAAAAGTACGTCAACAAATATCACTGGAAACCAAAAAAGTGATTATCATGAGATGGCTCTCAGCACGGGCCAAGTAAAATCTGCTGCTAAGGATACTAGTGGTCAACCCAATTCAAGAATATATGGAGATGTGGGCCGGCAAAGTAATCGAGCTGCTCAGAAAGCATCCCGTACACTATATGTACATGGAATTCCCCAAGAAAGCAACAGATGGGACGCCCTTCTATCGCATTTTCAGAAGTTTGGTCAAGTAATAGATATTTATATTCCATCTAACAGTGAAAAAGCTTTTGTCCAGTTCTCGAGAAGGGAAGAAGCTGAAGCTGCCCTAAAAGCTCCAGATGCTGTTATGGGCAACCGCTTTATAAAGCTATGGTGGGCCAACAGAGATAGAATTCTGGATGTGGGAGAGGGCAGAATCTCTGGAAAGTCTTCCCAGTTGTCTACTACACTGGCTAATTCTTTCCCCAACAGAGTCAAGGAAAATGTTCAATCAACAGCTCCAAGGCCCAGTTCTGGATCTTCTGCTGAACCGTTGAGTTCTGCTACACCAGGTTCTAAAATGCTGCCAGCAAGTAATACAAAACCAGTACCACCCCATGCTCCAAAAAGGCAAGAAAGTCTAGAACTATTGGAAGAACTACGTAAAAAACAAGAGATCTTAGCTCAGAAGCGTGATGAGTTCCGCCGCCAGTTAGAGAAACTTGCAAAACAAGTAATTACTAGTTTCCCTAGTAGCATGAATTCATATTGTTTATTGTATTATTTTGGTTGTTAGGTGAACTGACTTTCATTAGGAGGAACAGGCTGACTGTTCATGCTTACTTTTGCCTATGATAATTGCATTTTTAGCTGTTTCTGTTACTGATTTCTGATAATTAAACAACTATGTTGCAGAAAGGTTCAGCAAATTCAGTTGAGCATGCAGAGGCTGGTGGAAAAGAAATTGCTTCTAATGATGCATCAAAAGTAAAGGATGCAAGGTCCATGAGGGCTGAAGGGGCACAGGAGATTGCTGGTTCATTGGAAAAGAAAAGTTCTGGAGAGTTTGCTTCATGCTCTCAAAAGTCTGCTGCGACATCCATGCAGAAATCAGCGGTGGTTACAAAACAGACTACTCTGCCAGCACCTCCTCAGAATAGGTTTAAGCTTGACAATCGAACCACATCATTTAGAATTCTTCCACCTTTGCCACCTGAAATTGCAAATGTAAGTTTTACATCCAACCACCTGCCATTCCTTGACATACTGAAACCATTAAAAAATGGCACTATTGTCACGGGATTTTATTTGTGCAGTTCAATGTTTTCCCCTGTCAAAATTGGTGATAGACCTATACATGGAATTTTGGATAGTGAGCACCTACTTTTTGAACTTCTTAACTGAACTTTTGTCACCCTTACCATCACAAAATTAATATGAGAAGGCAATGTTCTTGCTTCTGATATATGTCTGCAAGATCCTATGTCACATTCAGGATCTTATCATGTGGTGCTGTAAAATTTATGTGAGCTGTATATTGGAGTAGTTCCATTTCATGTTATGAGCAAGTTACACTTGTACCCGTGGATTGCTAATGGCCCTGTATATTGAGTAGTTCTATCTTGGCTGTTAAAATTGTCAACCTTCAATGACATGTATCTTTTAGGTTCTGTTGTGAAGGGCAGGCCTGGTGCAGTGGTGAGAGCTGTCTCACTGAGTCACCAGGTCGCGGGTTCGAAGCAGCCTCACCGCAGATTTTGCGGGGGGAAGGCTTGCCTCGGTTTTTCCCTTCCCCAGACCCCACTCATGTGGGAGTCTCCGGCACTGGGTCTGCCCTTTTTTTTTTAGGTTCTGTTGTGTTGTTAAAAGTTTAAAACTAATCATGGCATGGATGGATGTAAGTACATAATACATGAGACGATGTATCTACAGCAATATTTATCATATAGAATTACCTAATTGTGTTTGCTTTTTATTATTCTTAGCTTAACGGATTGCTTTTATGCCACTGTGTAACTATTAACATCTTTAGCTATGTGTAATGACAAAAATTGAACAATAATAATGTACTGCTACATTACCTATTTGATGAACTGGAAGTTGTAGTCTCGTCTACATTTAGTGGAATGAGGCGCTGATAAAAATCAGTCTTACATCTACGCAACCAGTGACTTCTTTCTTTCTTTCTTTCTTTCTTTTTTGCATAAAATAATTTGCCTTTCCTTTTGGATAAAAAAGGCACTCAAAGGTTAATATGTTCTCATGCTGCATTTTGTGTTCATGTGTTTGACTACAATCTGTTTCATTCTGTTTCTGATGCTTACCACTTTTATTTACAGGAATCTGTCTTGGCAGACCATTTCTCATCATTTGGGGAGCTTTCGTCAGTTGTCCTGGAAGATACTGAAGCCCATAACCATGATGCAACCCTAAAACCTTCTCTGAGTTGCTCGGCTTGTGTGACTTACACAACGCGGCAATCAGCTGAGAAAGCATTTATTGGTGGTAAATCTTGCAAAGGACACACACTACGATTTATGTGGTTGACAGCATCTCCAGGCTCAAATAACCATTCCAGACCTCAGAATACCTCAGTTCCTGTGAGGGCCTCCAGTATCTCTGGCCATATTCAAAGCATATCATCTGAGCCCCCAAGCCCTGTTGGGAAAGTATCATCTCTTGCTACATCTGTTACAGTAGCCATTCCTCATAATAAATCCATCTCAACTGTGGAAAATGCAAAGACTTCTCCAGTTGGAATTTCCAAAGCTTCATGTTCTAGTTCCTCTCTATCGTCAAATGATGAGTGTCCTCCTGAACGTCGTTCCACAAGGAATGTTATCTCAGATTCTGACATTCCACAATGAGGTACGTTGCACTGAATATGGAAATAACCTGTTCTTCAAATGTTTAAGTTGTTTTTATTGCTGATTACTAAATTAGGTGTTTTGAGCAACGGCACAATCCCAAAACACAGCTTCTTTAGGAACCTCTTTATGAACCTCAATTGCAATATATTTGTAAAATCAATAAGAGTATAATATCGTGAAAAAGGTGTCCACTATCTTTCATAAGTCCAGTCGAAATATTCATGAAGATATTCTTACCAATAATTAAAAGTTGCTTACATGCATTCCAAAACTTATTTTTTTACCGGAGGGAGTGCGTCCTAGGACATCAACACTTTGTTATTGCAGGATTTCTTCATTGTTTTTTCACTATCTGCCAAATAGTTTGTGAAAAGGAAATAACTGATGTTAGCAAAGTATGCGATAATCTTATAAGTATCAATACTATCACTTACTCTGGTATTATGCAGCGGCCCATCTGCATGTATGCATGTTTAACCACCCACACACCCCTGCAGATCAATAGGCAGGGATGCTTATGAGCTTATCAGATAGGTGTTGGCTGTGAAGTTCTCATAATACAACAAGGAAATCGATAACATTACATTATATTCACTTTAGATGATAGTTGTTTTGTTTCCTTAATAATTATTTCCATAAGCCTTATATTACCTTTAGGGCCTGTTTGGATGATGAGGTTTTAAAAAACTGTAGTATCACAAAACTGTGGTTTTATAAGCCAAAAAGACAAAAACCCGTGGTTTAGAAAAAAGAGGTCATGAGTGAAGTTTCTAAAACTCTAAAAAGACTACAGTTTTGACAAAACCATGGTTTTAGAAGACTACAAGATTGGTTGCATCCAAACACCCAGTAACTTTTAAAAACCAAAGTATTATGTCAAACCATGCTATTTCTCCGATACTTTAAAAATACTTTGCATCCAAACAGGGCCTTATTGGTTCATAAGTCAGAGTACAATGATTGGTATGTGAATTTTGCCAGAGGTGACATAGTAGGCTTGATGCAGCATTGTGCTTAGCTTGTCCAATGTCCAAGACCTGCCTTACATATAGGTTTATCATGTTAAAATTGAGCCTGTATGATCTTCACTTCTATCAACAATGTGGTATGCATCTTCTATAGTTGTCTAGTATGGGGATTAATCATTGAGTTAAATGCATGAGCGCCCCCTGAACTTGTCAAGAGGTGTCACTTAGGTCCATGGACTTTGAAAATGCTTTTTCTAGGTCACTAAACTTGTTAAGTGGTGCACTGCAGGTCCATATCAGCCACGTGGACATTTTATATGACGTGGCATGCCACTGTGATGCTGACTATATCTGGCACTTTGCATTTAACCCCTTGAAAATATTCCATCTCACTCTCACCCATCCTCCATTGTTTCATCGTCATCACCTTCTCTCTAAGCTGCTCCGAGTTTTGGCACTAGTGACCCTCACCGTACACTCTGCGCGAGTGCACCGATCCTCGCTCTGGCCCCACGCGTGCCGGCGACCGTGGCCGCGCCGCCGCCGCAGCCAACGCCGACAACCTCGCCCCTTCCCCTCGAGCACCTCGCGAGAGTAGTGCAACACCGTATTCCCGCAGAAGACCCGCTCCAGCCCCATTCCAGCCGGCGACCGTGGCCACGCCGTCCTAGCGCCAGACGCTGGTGGCACTGCCCCCTCCCTCCTCCACGCCCCATGTGAGACAGCAGTCCTACGCGTGCAGCGATTTCCGGCCTTCGGCGCAGCAGCTGTCGCTCCCCATGCCATGGCATCGTTCGATGCAAGGGCCTCCTTCCGGTGCGCATCGCTGATGGCAAGGGATGCACTGACCCATACGTTGTCAAGTAGCCAAGTGGGCATGCACATGCACCATCACCAACTAGCTTTCCTTGAAAGAGCAGTACACTACCAAGTGAAAGAAACAGATTAGACAATCGCAATGCGCGGACCAGAGAGAACAGTGTATAGAGTATACTCCATCTGATGCCGGAGTTAGACACCATTTTCACCAAAAGCTTCAGATCAAGTTCAGATTATTCACTGCCCTGTCCGAATTCTGGACGTGCTGCAGACAGGATGGTGAGCACGCAGCTGCGGAACGTACAGATGGTCGGCGACAAGTGACATCACGACGCAGGCAGAGGCTACAGGCGCCCGTGTGGCAGCATGACCACGTGCCACTGTGTTGTTCGTCGCGCGCCACTGGCATGCCCCCCTGCCCTTTCCCCTCGAGCCCGTACTCTCCAGCCCCCGCCTGAGCCGGTGATCGTGGCCACGCCGCCACAGTTGCCAGCAGCCCAGCACCGCCCCCTCCCAGCGCCGCACACGAGACGGTGGCCCCACATCACGGGCGACGCCGATGCTGACTCAGACGTGGAGCTGGGCACTGCCGGGGATGTGGTCGTGCCGCCACGATTCCACGGACGGAGGAATTAGGAGCGAGTCCATGGAGAGGCAACATATGTGAGGAAGATCGAGGGGCAACATATGTGAGGAATCGAAGGATAGGGAAGGCAGCAAGATGCTAGAATCCGCCGTTGGCAATCAATGCGTGGCGTGCGTGGCGGACGAGTGGAGCAATGGGTATAGAGAGAGAGAGAGAGATGAGGAGAAAGAAGGGAGGATTGGTGAGAGTGAGATAGATGAAATATTTTTGAGGTGTTAAATGCAAAGTGTCATATACAGTCAGCGTCACATGGCAATGCCACGTCATATAAAATATCCACATGGGTGACATGGACCTACAGTGCACCGTTTAACAAGTTTAGTGACCTAGAAATGCATTTTTAAAGTTCATGAACCTAAGTGACACTCCTTGACAAGTTCAGGGACCGCTCATACATTTAACTCTTAATCATCTAAGCTCACCAATGGTTAGTGTCTAGTATCTAGTAACTCAGTGAGCAATTAATCAAAATCTTTCTCCCTTAGCTCAGACTTCTATTTACATCAGGTTAAATAGCGATGTTGGTTTGTACTTTGTGTGTGTATGTGTGTTTCTGTCTCCAGTTTTATGAGTGCAGTAGCACCCCTTTATTTTGCCTCCACATTGTACTTCAGGCTGTTCCATAAAATATATCCCGGATAGATATTGTGGGTAACCTCCTGCTGGTGTGTTGAAACATGTTGCCATCAATGCGTGGTGCAATAAGTATCGATTCTGGTTTTATGTATTTTTATTTGTATGTGATACACTAATGTTAACATGGTCATCTCATATGTGAGCTTAGCCTATTTACTGCCAAAATTGATTTAGTGACATTTGCTTGATACCAGAAGTCCACTGTGACATATGAAACAACTACTAGTGTGCAAGATTGTCTCATGAAACCTGGTTCCATCCAAATCTCCTTGCCTTGCCCCCACGCAGTTATGGGATTTGTTATTTTAGTTCACAAGCAGTGAGACACCTCAGCTGCTTACAGGTTGGCAAGGGGAACTATGCACGTTTTTGGCTTTTCACTCATCTTGGCAGCTGAGCATCCGTATTGAATCGCCTGTCTCACTGCATGTGGGCCAGTCAAGTACAGATAACAAGGGATGGATGGAATCATGGAATGGAAGCCTTTTTTTTCTGGCGCACAACACTTCTTTTTTGTTTGATACATGGCACGAGACTTGTAGTTTGTACATTCCACTCTTGGTTTTATTTGATTAACCTATTTGCTTTTTGCTAAGAACCCTGTCTCTTTAGTTTTTATTCATTGGTCTGTCCCTTGGTATCCCATTTTTTTAAGAAAATGGTGTGTTAATCTGATTTTTTCCACAGGCTATTGATATCCGGACGAGTTGATGTTATGAACCTTGATTTGGTGGCTCAGCTATTGCATCGATCTATCACATTTGAAGCTATTGGAAGACCTTTTGAAAGCTTTGGTATTTAATTGTAGGGCAGCACGGTAAAGACTGTAAAAAGAAAAAAGAATGGTTAAAGAAATATGGGTTCAAAAGCATTACTGGAGAGTGGAGACTTTCTCGGTAATCACCTAATCATCTCATTGTTCACGGAAACTGTGAGTGGTGCTAGGTTATTTGTACACTTCATTTTGGGGGTAGCATTGTGCTGAAAGCAGTTGGTAATATGCTAGTTCTGTAGTCTGTAGCTCCTGCTGAAATCAGCTTTGTGGATTCTGTTATGAGCTCGATGAACATCAAACTCTCCTAAGTTCCATCGAGGCCTCTTGTCGAAAACCTCCTGCTGTGCATACTAAACTGATAGGGAATATGTAACTGACCCATTCAATCCAAATTTTGTGGCGGGTATCTTCTGTAGTGTTGGTCTATTTAATAGCCTGTCAGCCTGTGTGGTCGTTTACCATATTTTGTGATTGTGATTTCGTTTTCATATAATATATATATGTATATTATTTTTATGTTATCCCTCACACCCCTGAATAAAAAAGGTAATAAAGAAACAAAAAGAAAAAGAAAAAATTGGTGAAAAGAAAAAAAAGTGAGAAAAGTCTAGAACAAAAGAGAATTGTAATACTTTTTGTTGAAGTATGAATGTAAATGAAGGAACAACATGTTCGCTTGAACTTATTAGTCATGATACATTGTTTTCTCTCATAACGAAACAGTATTAGCTGACTTATCAGCCGAACAGCTTGATGGTCAAATGGAACAACTTACATTTTGCACTGATCTGATATATGAGTTATGTGGTCGAGAGGGGTGGTGAAAAGGATGGCTCGTCTTCAAAGGACCAAGCAATTGTTCTCAGTCTCATGTACCTTTTATTACTAACAATGTTAATTGTCTTATGCCTCACTCATGTAGAGTTGTCTCATTGAAGAGATCACCTAGAATCGCGGATGCAGTGCTGCCGCATCTCCCTCGCACTACTCTTTACTCTTGCAGTCTTAGCTCGTGCGCATGTAGCTTGGCCTACGCTCCTTTCCTTCCTCTCACTGCTACCCCTCACTACTCTGCGCCCTCACTGCTACCCCCACTACTCTGTTCCCTTAGACTGATCATGTTGTGAGTTGTGACCCCCTTCTGGATCAGTTGCCGTTGCTGCAGATGACCTAGGCGACGCTGTGTGGCGACTAAGACTGGCCACAGCGTTGCTTTTTACCGATGCCCAAACACTCTCTCTCCTATTTGGAGCACCGATGCCCACGTTGTAACCGGTGCTGAGATGAAAAAAAAGTGGGCACCGATGCATGTTCGTTAAAAAATATTATTGCCCGTTCGCCTCTGCCTCCGCGGCCGCTACGACGGGGTCCACAAGCACAGAGAAGCACCGGTGCCCACGCTGTGAGAATTGGAGAGCTGAAGCATCGGTGCTCTGTGTCAGACAGAAATTTTTTTTCGGCACTGCTCACACTGTGGACAGTCTAATGGTGCCAAATTTGGTAAGGATGAGAAAGGAGGCGACTCCATGGCATTTCTCCATTCGGTTTTTCTATTAGGGCTTGCCCAACGTGCCAGCATGGCGTGGTGCCCCAGAGTCCACATCAGTATTGGCATGGTGCCCCAGAGTCCACATCAGTATTGGCGTGGTGCCCCAGAGTCTCGCAGGGTGACAGAGTAGCCTACAGAAGTCATGGTGATCACACCAGGAGCCCGTTTAGTTCACCAAAAATCCATAACTTTGGCACTATGCAAAAAGAAGATTCCCCATCACATCAAACTTGCGGTACATGAATGGAGTACTAAATGTTGACGAAATCAAAAACTAATTGCATAGTTTGATTGTACTTTGTGAGACGAACTTTTTGAACCTAATTAGTCAACGATTGGACAAGTATTACCAAATACAAACGAAATGCTACAGTGCACTACAGCATAAACAGTGTTTCCGACGACGCCGATTCGGTGCAACTAAACATGGCCCAGTTAGTAGTCTCGCAGGGTGGCAGAGCAGCATGCAGAAGTTACGGTGGTTTGGTCTCACAAAAAAAAGAGGCAAACACTGTAACACAAGTTAGGAGCAGAGAGTGGCTCTGTTGTTGGTCTGCATTAGGGATGAAAACGGATCGGATACGGACGGATATCACTGATATTACATTTGTTTTCATATTTTTGTCCGGATTCGGATTCGAATACGGATAGTGTCAACTATGTCGGATAGGATACGATTGGATATCGACATCATAAATATGCGATTTGAGTATTCGAATACGGATACGGTATCGGATGTTGGATATCCGAACTCGGATACGGACAGATCTCAACCCCTCTAAACAGATTCGGTTTCGAATACGGTCGGAAAATATCTGTACCGTTTTCATTCCTAGTCTGCATGCTGCAGCAGAGGTAATAAAGCAAACATGTTGGGTGGGTTTATGGTCCCTTAAGTGCAAATTCCCACAAAACAGCTCTAGGATTGCTAGCACTGCAAGACTAGCTCTGTCAACGTAGCATCTCTTTTTAGCTGAAACCTCTACGAATGTTAGCCCGCGTTGGCCCTGCCCTTATGCGAGAAAATTTTGTATTTGGCCTTAAAAATAATGCTCCTTTCTTATTTGACATCGAAACTGAAAATCTTTTCTATATGTCCCAAACTCGAGTTTTTCTTTCTTATTTGACACTTCCGTCAGTTTGGGTTGTTAACGGTGTCAAGTCCTATGTGAAAAGTCCGTTTTACCCCTAGAGTTTTTTTTACTAATCCTGGCATTCCATGGTTAATACTGCTATCTTTTATGAATGTTTTTATCTTAAACTGCAATGTTTCATAAAAGATAGCAGTATTAACCATGGAATGCCAGGACTAGTAAAAAACTCTAGGGGTAAAATGGACTTTTCACATAGGACTTGACACCGTTAACAACTCAGACAGACGGAAGTGTCAAATAAGAAAGAAAAACTCGAGTTCAGGACATATAGAAAAGATTTCCAGTTTCGATGTCAAATAAGAAATGAGCACTATTTTTAGGGCCAAATACAAAATTTTCTCCCCTTATGCCTCCAATCCCATTGACTCTCTCGGTAGGGACGCCTTGCCTCCTGCGAGCACCTTAGCCATCTAGTCGACGCCCTAAAAACACGGTTCATGTTCGCTTCTCTTATAATCCGTATTTTTCAGCTTGTTTTTTTAGCCAGAACAGTGTGTTTCTCTCGCAATAAATCTACCGGAACAGTGTTTTGTCTTATTTTTTTAGTGAAGCGAATGAGACAACTAGTGGAGACTGAAGATCGGTAGATGAACGACATGTTAAGGTTGCAAGAGATTAGGATAAAGTAAGTAAAAAGATAAATTAAATTGATTTAATTCGATTGGGTGTGTTTTAGTTGGCCTTGGGCCTTTATATTTATATAGGATAGGGAGGTCTTCCTTCGGGATTGGACCAAACAGGTCTTCCTTCGAGATTGGACGAAACAGAAACAGGTCTTGCTTCGTTTCTAATGGACTGTTTGGTTGAGCTGTGAGCTATGAAAAAACTATTGTGAATTATAAGTTGTGAAAAAACTGTTGTGATACTAGCTGGACGAATTGTGTTGTGTGAAATATTTTCTAGCACGTCCTCTACGTTAGGATCTTGATGGTCTAACTCAATCTCGGTGGTGGGACATTTTTGCGTGTCAACGTACCCTCCTAGAAGTCGTGGAACTCTAGCTCAATGTAGAACCGCATAGTGCTACTTTATTAAAAAAAGAGTACAAATGGATCTCGTTGTCGTGGAAGAGGCCTTTATTTCTCGTCCGAACAGTGATGTAGATTTAGTTTAGTCTAACAATGCAGTGATCAGGTTGGTGCCACTGTGCCAGTCGTTGTCTCACGGAGACAGGTAACGTGAGCTTTGAGCCCGAACCTGTCTAGCACGGAGTTGAACAATAAGGTGGTGTTTGGTTGCCCTTTTAAATTTTAGTCACTGTTCTATTGAATGTTTGGACATATGCATGGAGTGTTAAATATAGACTAATTACGAAACTAATTACATAGTTTACGACTAATTTATGAGACGAATTTTTTAAGTCTAATTAGTCCATGATTTGACAATGTGGTGCTACAGTAAACATGTGCTAATGACGGACTAATTAGGCTTAAAAATTCGTCTCGTGTAGTACTAACGGATTATATAATTTGTTTTTTTATTAGTATCCGAACACCTCATACAATACCTTTCCAATACACCTCCTAAATTTTAGTTACTCGATCAAACACCACCTAATAAAAAATCAAAATCCAAACGCTTGTGATCAGTGAAGTGCCGTTAGCGGTGACATCATCTTGGTACGCGGCCAGTAGAAGGCCTCCAACGGCACGTACTTTGGCATGGTCAGCTCGCACGCTTCCGCCATGTCGATCTCATCTCCGACGACCCTACTCCACTCGAAGCACTGCACAAGCGTGCCCAGCGCGAGACCGACCATCTTCACGGAATCACGGCGAGGCCTTCGCCGGGGCACCGCCGCCGGCCCATTCCAAACGGAAGCATCCATTTCCCATCGCTCTTCCCGCCCTCGAACCTCTCCGGCGAGAACCTTTCCGGTTCCTCCCACACGCGTGGGTCCCTGTGCATGTTGACGAGGAGCATCGTCCCCGCCGGGACGTCGTAGCCGCCGACGGAGCGGTCGGAGGCCGACTCGTGCGGTGCTAGGAGCGGCCCGACGGGGTGGAGGCGTAGGGTTTCCGTGACGATGCACCTGAGGTATAGAAGGTTTGGCAGGCTGGCTTCCTTCATGATGTGCGCTGTGCCGATGGTGCCGCTCCGTTTGCTTAATTTATCAGCTATGTTACAATATTTTTTTATCACAATAAGTCTTCAACTGATTTATCAGCCACAGAAATAGTAAGTTCAAGCGAACAGGGCGGCACCATCGACACAGCGCGCATCCCGGAGGAAGCCGATCTGCCAAACCTTCCGTACCTCAGGTGCATCATGGGGTGATTCAGCAGCTGCGCCATGCCCCACTCGATAGTGGCCGACGAGGTATCAGTTCCAGCTTGCAAGATGGACGGTTTCCAGGGAAAAAAAAAAAAAACATGTTCGCTGGTTGGTTTCTGAATTGATAAACATGACTAATACTGGTTTATTGTGAGAGAAAAATATTATTGGCTGACTGATAAACACTGAACGAAACCAACAAAGATATATATATATTGTACACGGGTCATGGACTCAGGGTTACTAAAGTGAAATGCATGGTCTACTACGTACTATTTGGTTAACTTGTAGGAGTATTTATATCAACAATAGTCATTATACTGTATACAACATATTAACAGGAATATATATTATTTTCAGTTCCTATTTGTGGCTGTTTTTTTTCTTCCTTTCTTTATTCTCCTTATATGCGTTCGAACCTGCATTAAACAACGGTTGTGATCATTGTCGTGCATCTTGCGGCCGTTCACTAAACATTTTTTTCCCATAATGGTATGAGTCGGGCATCCGTCTGGACGCCCAGTTCCGTGCGCAGCTATTGGGCCTAAACAAACAACGGACCAGTGGCCTCTTCAACTCATCTGCTTGCTGCAAACACTTTTCCACTTCCGTGGCCTTCCCAACTCATCTGCCTGCCCTGCGAAGATCCCCCACTCTCGACCGCAGTGTAACACCCTAGGTATTTAGGCTTCCACTAAATTGCATGTCATTTCATAAACATGTGCATTATCCATGTCATCATGCCATTATCATTGAAACATACATATGCAACATTTTAAATTGTATGTGTTTCATGCTTGATTGCTTAGAGTGGTAGTGGTGCAACATATGAATGCAACATGAATTTCTCATATCTTGAAGCATGACAACATGGTAGTAATGTGACAAGTATAGGATAACAACAAGGCTAGGCAACATGTGAAACATTGTATTGAAACATATGTATGAATTGCTTGTTTTAATTTCTGTATCACATGTGATCATTAGAAGTGGTATAACAATTTTTGTAAAAGGGTTGATCATGGTCTATTACACCTTAACTACACTTAGAGTAATTGTTTGGACATTGTTCATGTAGGTCAAAATGACAGAATTGCCCTTGAATGGAGGTTTGACTTGAAATGAACCCTAGAGTGCCACTGTTTGACTGATTCAAAAGACCAGCTTAGAGACTTTGCATGGCTGTGCACTCTTTACCAAAGTTGTAGCTAATTTATTAAGGAACAAAAGTTGTTTTATGACCAACTCATGAAAATGTGTGGAACATGCTCAAACATGGCCCACAAGTCAGTATTGAAGGTGGATTCAACATTTGAAAAATTTTCTAAGTCCTTAATACAATTCCAGTTTGATTGAGCCATCTTGGGCTTGATGTAACTTCGGATCCATGGCGAATTAGATGATTGTCATTGAAAGGAAGTTGTAGAGGGAAGATAGGTCTACAACTTTCATGTTCATTTCTTCCACTAACTCGCCACGGTTTAAGAGAACAAGCAACGTAAAGTCGCGCTGTCAGGCGTCGGCATTTGCACTGAATCGCGTTTTCAGAAAACGTTCAGTGAACGTTGTGGCCGACCGATTCAGAAAACTGACGCCGCGTGGTGCCACCCGTCGTCGCTCGCCTGAGCACGCAGGCCACACGCCACGGACGCCCTGGCACGGCCAGCCGCGTCATGAAGCACCCCAGCGCTTGCCCGACCGAGTCGCCGTTCCATTTTTGCATTCTTCGCCTCCCACCGCGCGCTGCAACAGAGTCGTAGCCGTCCGCCATTGCTAGCCGCACCTTCGCCTTCGCCTAGCTTCCACGCCGTTGCAAAAACGCGTTGCTCCGTTCACCTAGAGCTTCGCCGTGATCCCCTTTACCATCTCCACCTCACCGTCGGGTCGATCGTGCCTTGGTAAGGGCGTATTCGCCGTTTTCCCCACCGCAGCCATGGCGGGTTCGCCGGAGTTGGCGCTCCATGCGGCCAGCTGTCCTTGCACCATTGCCGCCCCTTCTCTCCTTTGCGCTAGCTTCTGCATGTGTTCCTGATGCTCGGAGAGCCAGCCATTAGGGTCGAGACGCCGTCGCTTCACCGGAGCCGGCCAAGCCGTGGCCGTGCGCCGCCGTGTCCGTTGCTACCCCCTCTAGCTGCTGTAATCCCTGCAATAGATGGTACCATTAGATGTGCACTGTTGTGGTGAACGCCATAGCACCGTCGGGTTCGCCGGAGAAGTCACCGGCATTGAGCTTCGCCGTCGCCCTGTTCTTCTCCCCTGTTTCCCTCGCTGACGCGCGGGCCCCTCTTGCCAGCCGTCGTGGCTGAGGCGGGAGCCCAGCATGGGCTGCGTCGCGTTGGGCCACGCCAGCGCGTGTGTCGCGGGCCGCCGGATCTGTGCGGGCCGGCCTAGTAGCTGGTTAGGTTTTTCCATTTTGTTTGTTTAAGTGTTTTTCATAGATTTGTGGATAGATTCAAAAATGTGTAACTCAAGTTTGGTAGATCCAAATGTTATGGTTCTAATTTTGTTGAGTTCCTAGTAATGTATAGTATTTAATAAAAATATTATATGAGCACATGTTTTAGAAATTTTGGATGAATTAAATAGGACTTTGAAATGTGTTTTTAGATGCATGCAAACTTGTTTGAATTTTATCTTGAGTTGCTGTGGTCCAAAAATTATGAAATTTTGTGGGTAATCTATTTTTTCTTAGTAGAAGCTCTGGTTAAAATTTTAGAGCTAGTGCATGTATAGTTTTTGAGTTATAGAATTTCCTTTTATTAATGGATGGATCTTGTGTGAATTTTCATAATTTTTCTATAGATCCAGTATAGGTAAAATTTGGTGAGTAAGGTTCTTATGCTAGAATGATGCTAGGAAAAATGTGAAATCTATTGCTTTACACTTTTCATTAGGGTTTCCAAATTATGCTCAAAATAGACATGTCATCTGTTATTTTGGATACAGCAAGTTATGTTTGCCCAATGGCTTTGAAATTTTTATGGTAGTCTATGTGCAGCATGAGATAGCTACTATAATTTTTGTAGATTTTTATGAATAGTTTTACTATATATTGCTTAAATCACCTAATTAACTAAATAAATTGGAAAAGGATATTAAATAATTCATTTAGGAGTTGACACTATACTTTCTGATGTTTATTAGGTATGAAAAACAAGTTGGTAAACTTGGTTTGATCAAAGTATGCTTTTGCACAATCATTAAATAATTAAGTTAGTAACCCTGTCATTCTGGACAGATTCTAGGTTTGCTGGAAATTGATTTGGTTAACATCAGAATCATGCTTTGCTGTTTACCATTGATTTGTAGAACATTTCATAAGCTTTCCAGAATATCCTCATATAAGTCATTTGGATTTGTATAACTCTTGTTGTGATTTAATTACGGGAATACTTGTATGCATATGAAACTTTAAATGTTAAATTATGTATACCGTTACTATTTCTAAGTTGTGGTAATATTCCTAGGTGTTAGGCCTTTATCTTAGGTTATGCAAATTAGGTAAGTTGATCTTGTTCTTTCAGTTAAGTTAGATATATGCTTAAAGTGATTTGAATAGAGCTAGTCTTACTCGGGAAACGAGTGTCCAATGATGTTTTTGGTAAACACTTACTATGATTCATTCATCATGAGCATCATGTCATTCCTTATGCATCCATGGTATTTATCTTTTGCATCGGCATGCAATAGGTGTACCGGAAGGAGTGACCCTGCTGGAATTCGAGGAACCGAGCGAGCAGGAGCAGCCGACACCGGAGATTCAGGAGGAGCAGCCTTCAGGAGAAGTGCCAGACGAGGTCGCCGTTGAGTGCCCGGATCACCGTCCTTGCAACTTTGTGAAAGGCAAGCCCCGGAGCATATTAAGCCTCCTAATTTCTGAAATGCAGTTACAGTATTATTATTACATATATTGTTGCATTAAGTTTAGGTGTTGGATGCAAACACTTGTTGCATTGGTTATCCGATCCTTGTCCAGATATTGTTATCCTGAATCCTATGTAGCTCAGGCTCGTATAGTGCTTAGCCCTGCTTAAACACGGTAGAAGTCAGGTGATTTCCTGTCACCTGCGAGATATAGGAAGATACATGTGGCACGGTTGGCTATATTTGATATCGTGGAAAAGAACCAGTCTTAATTTGAAATGAAGACCGGACAGAGGCTTGCCGGTTTGCAGTGACTCCGTCTGCGTCGCTTAAGGACTGATTCTTGGAGCCTTTCCTGTTCATGTTGAATGCATGCCTCTCTCTTAGTTGGCCGTGTCCGATGACCGACCGCGAAGCCGAGTAGCTCAACTCAGGCTGGGAGTCGATAAGTATAAAGTACGCCTCGGAAGGGAGCCATAGGCGTGAGTCCAAGGGCAGGTGATTTAAAAGTCCTGATCGCCCTGGCAGAAGGGTAATCCCTGAGAGCGCTGGCGCTGATCAAACCCATGAATTTGGTTCCTGAGTTGTCCCAAAGGTAACCCACGGCTACCCTTGCTAAGTATGCCAGGGTGAGAGTTAGGAATACCCCCTCAGCTGAGTTGTAATTCGATTTGAGTCGCCATCTCTCCCGGTTAGTGAGAACTTGACGGGCTTATCTCCAATGTAGATACACTTAATAACATAATGGTTCGGAAATGATGATATGATGATGACAGCCTTATTATACCTGCTATGGTTAATATTGTTTGCTCCTAATAAGTGAGTGCTCTAGTACAGGTGCTAATTTAGTGGACAGGTAAATAATGATAAGCTTGATGCTAAGTTTAAATTGGTTACTATAATCATAAGCTCTTTTATGCAACTGTGTCGAGCTAGCCCACCTAAAAAGCCTTGCATGATCCTTGGTGTCTTTTATTTTTGGTTTTGGCGGGTAAGTCTAGCTGAGTACCTTCTCGTACTCAGGGTTTATCTCCCACCTGTTGCAGATGACCAGTTCTACTTTGGTTGCTGCAAGTACTGCCTTCTCCCAGCTGGGGATGAAGACTAGACTATTGGGCACGGTCTCTACTAGTTCTCGTACCTGATAATGCTTTTGTGGGACATGACTCAGTCTTGGCAATGTAATTGAAAACTATGATGTTTTGTACCAAAACTATGTTGCTTCCGCACACTCAAACTTGGTTTGTAATATTCTATTTCAACTCTGATGGATGTAATCCGAATGCTACTTGTGAAATGTTGTAACGGATGATATGTTGTGTTGAATCACTATGATCTTGGTTTGTATGTCGAAAGTTGGTTGAAATCCTTCGTGATTTCTGGACTACCGGGATTATGGGAGCTTAAGTACAAGAATTTGATCGCTTCGGTGATTGTTTTTGTACTTATGTTCTTATGATTTGGTCGGTTCTGTTACAGCTGGCATCAGAGCAAGATTTGACACTAAACATGTCATTTGTGTATTTAAAACAAAAGTATTTGTGAAAATCCTAAATTAAACACTAATTATTGCCAATGGTCATATCCCTTATGCCCAAATAAGGACTCTTAGGTGGCTTATTAAAGTACTAACTCGGGGGTTCCTGCTTGTTTCTGTTTCGTCGTCCATACGGTGTGCTATTGTATGGATGCCATCCGCTTGGGTGGTAATATATGGATCAAAATACCTCTATGCTCTGGTAAGTGGGAGTTGTGAGAGCATGACCGTCCAACCGTCGGTCTAGGGGAGAGTACTTAATTGTGGGTATCTCTGATGGGTAGCTATGATACTAGAATATATGCATTAGGGGATGTATGTATGAAAGTATTTAGTTTACTGCTTGTTTTCTATGCTTTTTGGGAAATTATTGGGCTGAAATGAATTTTTTCTGCAGGTACACTAACAACGTATCGTGTAGATCGACTAGCTACCGTGTATGAGAGAACATATGTATGCCACCGTATATTTCGCTAGCCTTTAAATTTTTCTAGGTTTGTGAGGACGTATGGATCGTGCATGCATCATGTTCAAGCATACATGGCATTTCTAGCATTATCCCCTCCCTTAAAATTTGATTGTCCCGACTAATTAAATTTCGTATCCCTTAAATGATCCTCCCCTTACGTTGCAACTTTTTGCTACAGATGGTGCGCACGAAACTCACTGCTCGCAAGTCCGCTGGAGGCAGGGCGCCTCGTCACCGTTTAGCTCCTCGTGAGCCCCGTCCTAAGCCTACTGAGGCGGAAAGGCTGAGGACAGAGCTAGCTCGGGTGACCGCTGAGAGGAATGCGGCTCAGCACCGTTTGGAGCAGGTAACACAGGAAAGGGACCAACAGACCCTTGAGGTTCAGAGGTTGACAGTTGCTCACCGCAACTGTGAACGTATGTTGATTCACGTGATGAACCAACGGAATGAAGCCTGGCACGAAGAGAATGTGTTGAGAGCGCGATAGATGGAGTTAGAGCAGCAAGTGGCAGTTGCTGAGGAGTACAATGACAATCTCCATGAGGAGGTTCACCTGTTACACAATCAACTTCACCCTCTCCTGCCACCTGATGATGAGGATGAGATGGGTTCTGGTGTCATCATGGCTGAAGGTGATGATGACATGGAGGTCAATGGACTTGAGGACGTTCCACCTGATGAGGAGGAAGATGAGGAGTTAGAGCCTGCTAGTGATGAAGATGGAGGAGAGATCTTCGACACTGACTCCGAGGACGATGCGTAGTTTAGCTTACTACTTAGCTAATGCGCTAGATCTAGTCTTTTGTTGATTCTCATGCATGAATGCGTAGCTTTGTAGCCAGTTAATCATTGGGATGTAATATCGAACCCTATGTTACCCTTGATGTAAGTTGGAACCACTATGGCTTGGATGTAACCTATCGAACGTATTATGCTCCATGTATGTGAGCTTTTGATGAATTTCGCCTTTGCGGTCTATGGATCTCGTTGTTGGTTAAGTTCATCGCATTTATATGTCAATTGATGCGCTTGATGAGTTGTGTGATTGTGATGAATGATTGTGCCTCTGTTGATTATTTAAATGTATTCTCTCCGATGGAATCAGTTTGGCATAATTATACAATTCATCTACAAAAGTTTCCACATTGTCAGTGCTCATTGGCTATACCTTTTGCAGATGGCTTATAACCTTTGTCGCGGTCGTAGCATGAGAGATGAGGAACAACCACCTCCTCCACCACCCACACCAGCTGAGCTAATGCAGACGGTCGTGGAAAGTTAGCGCATGCTAGCTGAGGCTATGCGCCAGATGGCTAACCGTGAGGATCAGCATGTCCGCCAAGGACCCGAGCCGAACTAGTACAGCAGCTTTAAGGACTTCATGGACACAAAGCCTCCTATCTTTCGTGAGGCAGAAGAATCCTTACAAGCGGATGAATGGTTGAGCACGATAGAGCAAAGGTTTGGATTGCTCCATTTAACTGAAGGCATGAAGGCTTTGTATGTAGGACACCAGCTCCAAGGCCCTACAGGCATCTGGTGGACCCATCACAGGACCACCTTCCCTGCTAACGTTGAGATCATTTGGAACCAGTTCCAAGCAGCCTTCAGGGGACACTTTATCCCTCTTGGTCTCATGGCCATTAAGCATACTGAGTTTATGAAGCTCACCCAAGGCAACAAGAGTCTCAATGAGTACCTCTAGGCATTCAACAACCTGGCAAGGTATGCTCCTGAGTTTGTCGATACTGACGCCAAGAGAATAGCTAGCTTCAAGAGGAGACTTTCCCCAAAACTGATGAAGTCAATGGGCAACTGCAAGTGTGTCACCTTCAATGAGTTTATCAGTGACACTCTGACTTAGGAGAACAATGACAAGATATATGCTGCTTCCAAGAACCATAAAAGGAACTTTGAGGCTGGTGCTTCCCAGTCCAAGGCCCCAATGGTATCTAAGGCCCCGTACCATCCACCCAATGCTAATGTCCGGTATCGCCCACCTCAGAAGAAGAACCAAGCTAAAACTGGTTTTTGCAAGGGGTATACAATTTCCTTACCAAAGAATACCTCTGGGCAGGGTAGCTCCAATGTTCCACCAGCAAATAGGCCATGCTGAAACTGTAACCAGCCTGGTCATTGGGCAAATAGATGTCCCCATCCTTCCAAGAATGCTCAAGGAAACGTCCGTCAGGGGCGTGTTCACTATACTACAGTGGAGGAAATTCCTGCTGGTGAAGTGGTCACCGCTGGTAAGTTCCTTGTTAATGATCACCCTACAGTTGTGCTCTTTGATTCGGGTGCTTCGCACTCCTTTATGAGTTCTACTTTTGCATCTAAGCATAATATGAATGTGATTACAATTGTTAAGGGTGGTTATTGTATTAGTGCTGCTGGAAATAATATCCTGACTAACCAAGTAGTTAAAGATGTAAAGATTGAGATTAGGGATCGAGAGTTCTGTATGGATCTTGTAGTTCTACCGGGGGTAGGAATTGATATAATCCTAGGAATGAAGTGGATGAGCGGGAATGGAGTGTTGATCGATACATCAACCCATGTGGTAATGTTGAGGGATCCTGTGGATAAGAAGGGTTTTCTAGTGCAGTTACCTCGTGATATCTCTATCCACAATACCACCAATGCTACCCTAGCCAAAGCCATTAAGGATCTACCGGTTGTCTATGAGTTTCCAGATGTCTTTCTTGATGACTTGCCTGGATTACCTCTGGACCGTGATGTAGAATTCAAGATAGAACTCATTCCGGGTACAGCTCCTATTTCTCGAAGGCCCTATAGAATGCCACCCAATGAGTTGGCTGAGCTAAAGAGTCAGTTGAATGAGCTATTGAAGAAAGGGTTGATTTGGCCTAGTTCTTCTCCTTGGGGTTGTTCGGCTATATTTGTGAAGAAGAAGGACGAGTCTCTACACATGTGCGTGGATTATCGTCCCCTAAACGCTGTTACTATCAAGAACAAATACCCTCTTCCTCGCATCGATATTCTGTTTGATCAGCTCTCCAAGGCTAAGGTATTCTCCAAGATCGATTTGAGGTCTGGCTACCATCAGATCAAAATTCGTCCTGAAGATATACCTAAGACAACTTTCTCTACTCGTTATGGCTTGTTCGAATACCTCGTCATGTCATTTGGGTTGACAAATGCTCCGGCACACTTTATGTACCTGATGAATTCTATATTCATGCCGGAATTGGACAAATTTATCGTCGTGTTCATTGATGATATCCTGGTATATTCTCAGAATGAAGAAGAGCATGCTGGACATCTGAGAATTGTTTTAACTCAGTTACGTGACAACCAGCTTTATGCTAAGTTCAGCAAGTGCGAGTTCTGGTTGAACAAGATACCTTTTCTAGGTCATGTATTATCTGGTGATGGAATTTCGGTTGACCCTACTAAGGTGCAAGAAGTCCTTGAGTGGAAGGCACCTACTACGGTCATAGAAGTCCGAAGTTTCCTAGGATTGGCTGGCTATTATCGTCGCTTTATCCTAGATTTCTCAAAGATTGCCAAGCCCATGACTCGACTACTGCAAAAGGATGAGAAGTTTGTGTGGACTCCGAAGTGTGAAGAGGCTTTCCACACTTTGTGGACTTTACTAACCTCTGCTCCTGTATTGGCACAACCTGACATCGAGAAGCCTTTTGATGTCTACTGTGATGCATGTGGCACTGGTTTGGGGTGTGTTCTTATGCAGGAAGGCCGAGTAATTGCTTATGCTTCACGCCAGCTTCGAAAGCATGAAGTCAACTATCCTACCCATGACTTAGAACTAGCCACAGTTGTTCATGCCCTGAAGATTTGGAGACATTACTTGCTGGGTAATGTGTGCAACATCTATACTGACCATAAAAGCCTCAAGTACATCTTTACTCAACCCGAGTTGAACATGCGTCAACGACGATGGTTAGAATTAATCAAAGATTACAACCTTCAAGTGCACTACCATCCTGGTAAGGCAAATGTGGTTGCTGATGCCTTAAGCAGAAAGGCCCATTGCAATTCCTTAGTTAGTGAAGACTTTCATCTGGCACACCTCCTTCATCCTGTAGTACTCCACAATATCACTGTGGATTGCTCTCTTAGAAGTCGAATTATCGAACTCTAGAAGACGGATGTGGGTGTATTTCACATCAAGCGGAAGATGAAAGAGAAAGAGACCAAGCACTTTAGGGTCGATGACAAGGGAATTCTCTGGTTTAATGATAGGCTTGTGGTACCCAAAGACAAAGAACTTAGAAATCAAATTATGACTGAAGCCCATTCTTCTAAATTGTCCATTCATCCTGGTAGCAGTAAAATATATCAAGATCTCAAGTTGTATTATTGGTGGACCAAGATGAAGAAAGAAATCGCAGCTTACGTGGCAAGGTGTGATAACTATTGCAGAGTCAAGGCTATTCACATAAGGCCTGGACTATTGCAGCCACTCTCTATTCCTGGCTGGAAGTGGGAAGAAATTAGCATGGATTTTATTGTTGGACTACCCACTACCAAAAAGGGTTGTGATTCCATCTGGGTTATCGTAGATCATCTAACTAAATCTGCTCACTTTATTCCAGTCAAGTCTACCTATCATCCTCACAATTATGCTGAGATTTATTTTCAACAAGTGGTATGTCTCCATGGTTTACCCAAATCCATTGTTTCTGATAGAGGACCTCAGTTCACGGCTCACTTTTGGGAGTGCTTACATCAGAATCTTGGCACTCATCTAATCCGCAGTTCTGCCTATCATCCGCAAACATCAGGACAGACTGAGCGTGTTAATCAAATTCTTGAAGACATGCTTAGAGCTTGTCTTATCTCTTGCAAAGGCTCTTGGGAAGACTGGTTACCTCTCGCTGAATTCTCTTATAACAACAGTTATCAAGAAAGTATCAAAATGGCTCCTTTTGAAGCTCTTTATGGCTGCAAGTGTAGAACTCCTTTGAACTGGGTGGAACCCGGAGAAAGAAGATTCTATGGTATTGATTTTGTAAAAGAAGCCGAAGAGCAAGTCCAAACTATACAGAAGAATATGGCTGCCACATAGGCTAGACAAAAGAGCTATGCTGACAAGAGAAGAAAACCTATTGAGTTTGAAGTAGGTGATCATGTTTATTTGAAGGTATCCCCTATGAAAGGAGTCAAGCGTTTTGGAATTAAAAGGAAGCTTGAGCCTCGATATGTTGGACCCTACCGCATTATCGAGAAAAGTGGAAGAGTAGCATATAAGCTCGATCTACCACATGAGATGGGAGCTATATTCCCGGTATTCCATGTGTCCCAGCTAAAGAAGTGTCTTCGTATTCCTGAGGAAAGAATAGCAACAAGGAAAGTCAACTTGAAATCTGATCTTTCTTATGAGGAAAAGCCCATGCAAGTTCTGGATACACAAGAAAGAGTGACTCGTACACGAGTGGTTAAGTTATACAAGGTAGTTTGGAGTAATCATAGTGAACGGGATGCAACCTGGGAGCGGGAAGATTATTTAAAGGAAAAATATCCAGCTTTCTATACTGATTGGTACGCTTTCCAAATCTCGGGATGAGATTTTTCTAAGGGGGGAGGGCTGTAACACCCTAGGTGTTTAGGCTTCCACTAAATTGGATGTCATTTCATAAACATGTGCATTATCCATGTCATCATGCCATTATCATTGAAACATACATATGCAACATTTTAAATTGTATGTGTATCATGCTTGATTGCTTAGAGTGGTAGTGGTGCAACATATGAATGCAACACGAATTTCTCATATCTTGAAGCATGGCGAAGCATGGCAACATGGTAGTAATGTGACAAGTATAGGATAACAACAAGGCTAGGCAACATGTGAAACATTGTATTGAAACATATGTATGAATTGCTTGTTTTAATTTCTGTATCACATGTGATCATTAGAAGTGGTATAACAATTTTTGTAAAAGGGTTGATCATGGTCTATTACACCTTAACTACACTTAGAGTAATTGTTTGGACATTGTTCATGTAGGTCAAAATGATAGAATTGCCCTTGAATGGAGGTTTGACTTGAAATGAACCCTAGAGTGCCACTATTTGACTAATTCAAAAGACCAGCTTAGAGACTTTGCATGGTTGTGCGATCTTTACCAAAGTTGTAGCTAATTTATTAAGGAACAAAAGTTGTTTTATGACCAATTCATGAAAATGTGTGGAACATGCTCAAACATGGTCCACAAGTCAGTATTGAAGGTGGATTCAACATTTGAAAAATTTTCTAAGTCCTTAATGCAATTCCAGTTTGATTGAGCCATCTTGGGCTTGATGTAACTTCGGATCCATGGCGAATTAGATGATTGTCATTGAAAGGAAGTTGTAGAGGGAAGATAGGTCATGTTCATTTCTTCCACTAACTCGCC
This sequence comes from Miscanthus floridulus, assembly GCF_019320115.1. Lineage (NCBI taxonomy): Eukaryota > Viridiplantae > Streptophyta > Magnoliopsida > Poales > Poaceae > Miscanthus > Miscanthus floridulus. The sequence continues at coordinate 35,009,658 of NC_089591.1, forward strand.
ACGGTTTAAGAGAACAAGCAATGTAAAGTCGCGCTATCCGGCGTCAGCATTTGCACTGAATCGCGTTTTTCAGAAAACGTTTAGTGAACGTTGTGGCCGACCGATTTAGAAAACTGACGCCGCGTGGCGCCACCCATCGCCGCTCGCCTGAGCATGCAGGCCACGCGCCGTGGACGCCCTAGCATGGCCAGCCACGTCATGAAGCACCCCAGCGCCTGCCTGACCGAGTCGCCGTTCCATTTTTGCATTCTTCGCCTCCCACCGCGCGCTGCAATAGAGTTGCAGCCGTCCGCCATTGCCAACCGCACCTTCGCCTTCGCCTAGCTTCCACGCCATTGCAAAAACGTGTTGCTCCGTTCACCTAGTGCTTCGCCGTGATCCCCTTTACCATCTCCACCTCACCGTCGGGTCGATCGTGCCTCGGTAAGGGCGTATTCGTCGTTTTCTCCACCACAGCCATGGCGGGTTCGCCAGAGTTGGCGCTCCATGCGGCCAGCTGTCCTTGCACCATTGCTGCCCCTTCTCTCCTTTGCGCTAGCTTCTGCATGTGTTCCTGATGCTCGGAGAGCCGGCCATTAGGGTCAAGACGCCATCGCTTCACTAGAGCTGGCCAAGCCACGACCGTGCACCGCCATGTCCATCGCTACGCCCTCTAGCTGCTGTAATCCCTGCAATAGATGGTACCATTAGATGCGCACTGTTGTGGTGAATGCCGTAGCACCGTCGGGTTCGCCGGAGAAGTCACCGGCGTTGAGCTTCGCCGTCGCCCTGTTCTTCTCCCCTGTTTCCCTCGCTGACGCGCGGGCCCCTCTTGTCAGCCGTCGTGGCTGAGGCTGGAGCCCAGCATGGGCCACGTCGCATTGGGCCACGCCAGCGCGTGTGTCGCGGGCCGCCGGATCTGTGCAGGCCGGCCCAGTAGCTGGTTAGGTTTTTCCATTTTGTTTGTTTAACTGTTTTTCATAGATTTGTGGATAGATTCAAAAATGTGTAACTCAAGTTTGGTAGATCCAAATGTTATGGTTCTAATTTTGTTGAGTTCCTAGTAATGTCTAGTATTTAATAAAAATATTATATGAGCACATGTTTTAGAAATTTTGTATGAATTAAATAGGACTTTGAAATGTGTTTTTAGATGCATGCAAACTTGTTTGAATTTTATCTTGAGTTGCTGTAGTCCAAAAATTATGAAATTTTGTGGGTAATCTATTTTTGCTTAGTATAAGCTCTGGTTAAAATTTCAGAGCTAGTGCATGTGTAGTTTTTGAGTTATAGAATTTCCTTTTATTAATGGATGGATATTGTGTGAATTTTCATAATTTTTCTATAGATCCAGTATAGGTCAAATTTGGTGAGTAAGGTTCTTATGCTAGAATGATGCTAGGAAAAATGTGAAATCTGTTCCTTGACACTTTTCATTAGGGTTTCCAAATTATGCTCAAATTAGACATGTCGTCTGTTATTTTGGATACAGCAAGTTATGTTTGCCCAATGGCTTTGAAATTTTTATGGTAGTCTATGTGCAGCATGAGATAGCTACTGTAATTTTTGTAGATTTTTATGAATAGTTTTACTATATATTGCTTAAATCACCTAATTAACTAAATAAATTGGAAAAGGATATTAAATAATTTATTTAGAAGTTGACACTATACTTTCTGATGTTTCTTAGGTATGAAAAACAAGTTGGTAAACTTGGTTTGATCAAAGTATGCTTTTGCACAATCATTAAATAATTAAGTTAGTAACCCTGTCATTCTGGACAGATTCTAGGTTTGCTGGAAATTGATTTGGTTAACATCAGAATCACGCTTTGCTGTTTACCATTGATTTGTAGAACATTTCATAAGCTTTCCAGAATGTCCTCATACAAGTCATTTGGATTTGTATAACTCTTGTTGTGATTTAATTACGGGAATACTTGTATGCATATGAAACTTTAAATGTTAAATTATGTATACCGTTACTATTTCTAAGTTGTGGTAATATTCCTAGGTGTTAGGCCTTTAACCGAAGATGAGCATCTTTATCTTAGGTTATGCAAATTAGGTAAGTTGATCTTGTTCTTTCAGTTAAGTTAGATATATGCTTAAAGTGATTTGAATAGGGCTAGTCTTACTTGAGAAACGAGTGTCCAGTGATGTTTTCGGTAAACACTTACTGTGATTCATTCATCATGAGCATCATGTCATTCCTTATGCATCCATGGTATTTATCTTTTGCATCGGCATGCAATAGGTGTACCAGAAGGAGTGACCCTGCTGGAATTCGAGGAACCGAGCGAGCAGCAGCAGCCGACACCGGAGATTTAGGAGGAGCAGCCTTCAGGAGAAGTGCCAGACAAGGTCGCCGTTGAGTGCTCAGATCACCGTCCTTGCAACTTTGTGAAAGGCAAGCCCCAGAGCATATTAAGCCTCCTAATTTCCAAAATGCAGTTACAGTATTATTATTACATATATTGTTGCATTAAGTTTAGGTGTTGGATGCAAACACTTGTTGCATTGGTTATCCGATCCTTGTCCAGATATTGTTACCCTGAATCCTAAGTAGCTCAGGCTCGTGTAGTGCTTAGCCCTGCTTAAACATGGTAGAAGTCAGGTGATTTCCTGTCACCTGCGAGATATAGGAAGATACATGTGGCACGGTTGGCTATATTTGCTATCGTGGAAAAGAACCAGTCTTAATTTGAAATGAAGACCGGACGGAGGCTTGTCGGTTTGCAGTGACTCCGTCTGCGTCGCTTAAGGACTGATTCTTGGAGCCTTTCCTATTCATGTTGAACACATGCCTCTCTCTTAGTTGGCCGTGTTCGATGACCGACCACAAAGCCGAGTAGCTCAACTCAGGCCAGGAGTCAATAAGTATAAAGTACGCCTCGGAAGGGAGCCGTAGGCCTGAGTCCAAGGGCAGGTGATTTAAAAGTCCTGATCGTCCTGGCAGAAGGGTAATCCCTGAGAGCGCTGGCACTGATCGAACCCACGAATTTGGTTCCTGAGTTGTCCCAAAGGTAACCCATGGCTACCCTTGCTAAGTATGCCAGGGTGAGAGTTAGGAATACCCCCTTAGCTGAGTTGTAATTCGATTCGAGTCGCCATCTCTCCCGGTTAGTGAGAACTTGACGGGCTTATCTCCAATGTAGATACACTTAATAACATAATGGTTCGGAAATGATGATATGATGATGACAGCCTTATTATACCTGCTATGGTTAATATTGTTTGCTCCTAATAAGTGAGTGCTCTAGTACAGGTGCTAATTTAGTGGACAGGTAAATAATGATAAGCTTGATGCTAAGTTTAAATTGGTTACTATAATCATAAGCTCTTTTATGCAACTGTGTCGAGCTAGCCCACCTGAAAAGCCTTGCATGATCCTTAGTGTCTTTTATTTCTGGTTTTGGCGGGTAAGTCTAGCTGAGTACCTTCTCGTACTCAGGGTTTATCTCCCACCTGTTGCAGATGACCAGTTCTACTTTGGTTGCTGCAAGTACTGCCTTCTCCCAGCTGGGGATGAAGACTAGACCATTGGGCACGGTCTCTACTAGTTCTCATACCTGATAATGCTTTTGTGGGACATGACTCAGTCTTGGCAATGTAATTAAAAACTATGATGTTTTGTACCAAAACTATGTTGCTTCCGCACACTCAAACTTGGTTTGTAATATTCTATTTCAACTCTGATGGATGTAATCCGAATGCTACTTGTGAAATGTTGTAACGGATGATATGTTGTGTTGAATCACTACAATCTTGGTTTGTATGTCGAAAGTTGGTTGAAATCCTTCATGATTTCCGGACTACCGGGATTATGGGAGCTTAAGTACAAGAATTTGATCGCTTCGGTGATTGTTTTTGTACTTATGTTCTTATGATTTGGTCAGTTCTGTTACACGCAGCGGCAGCTTTCACCGCATTGTCTGCTAGCAATGTCCATCCGCCTACCGCGCCCGTGACACGCCATCCACCAGCCCCACTCTGTCGCAACCATCTCCGTCGCACCCCATCCCACGTAGCACCGCGCTCCACGCCAATCTCACGCCACGCCATGGCTCCATCCTGTGCTGCGTGGGGACCTATTGCGCCCCCGTCCACCTCGGCTAGCTGTCACAGCTACTACGTGCACCGCGCCATCAGGAGCAGGTCGCTAGCCATTCCTCTCAACGTCCCCATTACTCGAACTTATTGGCTACCGTAGTTCCACACTTGGTAGGCCATGTCCACCGGCGATGTTCTGTGTTTCAAGTGTTTCAGGCGTTTCAGACTTTGTGTTTCAAGTGTTTCATCTGGATGTTGTAAAAGTAGATCTACGATGTTGCATATGTTGCAAGCCTATGTTTTAAGCGTTTCAGGTGTTTCAAACATATGTTTGTTTTATATGGATAATGCACATGTTTGCTTTGGCTCTATACACATGTTCCAAGCGTTGTCGGGGTTATTGTTGGCTATAGTTAACACCAATCTTAAACCATTAATATACCTTGCATAAATAACCAAAATGGATCACCAACATAGACTTAGGGGTTTAAACTGATAATTTCTATGAGTTTTGGTGAACCTATGTTTTCAGCAGGATTTAATCAGAAAACCGCTAAGAAGGACTTATTCGTCAAAGGAAATCACGTTAATCCATGACGGTACCTTCGTGGGAAGGCTCTAGAAGACTCTAGAAGGCAAACCACCATGACCCAGTATGTGAGGATGACATGTGGGGCCGACCAACCCCACCTGTAGGACGGTCGGCCAGTGGGCCCCACATGTCAGCCCCTCTTCGTTAAGTCGGTTCTCCACCGCCTTAAGAATTGCATCTACGCTGTTCTTTTAAGTCGATTTGATCTGAGGGTCTAGGATGCTTGAAGACCCCTATATATACCTACCTATACCCCCTCCTCCAGGTAGATCCTAAAATCCTAGAAACTAGAGCCACAATTCATATCATTTTCATCAGGATCAAGCTAGTAATAAGAGAAGATTCGTGCTCCAAGTTAGGATCTAGTCTTGTATTAGTAATAGAGAGATAGAGTGTGAGGGAAGAGTTTGGAGGAAGTGCCGGCCTATCGGTGCTCTCTCTATGGCTTGTACCCTAGCAGAATCAAGTTCTTCTTGTGCTTGCTTGTGAGATTTCTCTGGTAATCAACTTCTAATTCAAGTAAGCATCTTGTTCATATTGTTTTTTAGGTTTGTGACTCTTTTTTATTACTTTAATCCTTGTCACTCCTAGGTTAAAGTAGTATTCATTGTCTAAGCATGTTGCTTAGACTCGGTTACTCATGGATGTACCCTACCTTTCAGATCGGTGGTAGCTCACGAGGGTGACTCTTATAGCCTCATTGAATCCTTTGTAGTTCACCTCCCGTTTATGGACCGAGCAGGACCTTGTTAATATAGAAAGCATACTTTGCATGTGTTTTCCTTAGTAATATCCCCAGAATTGAACAATAGAAGACATAGCTTACCAAAGTTAGAACTAGAAGACCTTAGTGATCTCCCCTACGCTCCTGTTATCTTAAGTCTTGTTGCTACTCCGGGTTAAGTTAGACTTAGTTATTCTCACACACGTTTCCATGAGCTCGATATTCTGCAATACTTTTCGGTGAAGTGCTACATAGGTATCCGTGCGCTTGCAGATTATTCTGTATATGTTAATAAATACCAATAAGTATTTCTGACATCATTATCAGGGAAACGGTTGCTGATTTAACTTTGAACCAAGCTTAACCTTGTATCATTATTCTTTTATCTTTTACTTTTTTTCTTTTCACTATAGATTTGGAATCCACTCTTATCCATCAATACGCTGCACCTATGAGCGCATGCCTAGAGCCACCAGAATCATCAAAGCCTATCCTAACATCTGGTTATGAGTTACGCCCGTGGTTAATCAACATGGTCTAGGATCAATCTTTTTTAGGCGAAGATGATGAAAACCGATACTCTCACTTAAATAAGTTTAAGCAAACCTATTCATGCCTACGCATTGCAGGCATGTTAGACGAAACCTTACGATGAAAGCTTTTTCCTTTCTCTTTGAAGGGAAGAGCTAAACATTGGTACAAGCAAACCATAGGGAGTAGACAAGAAGATTGGAAAGCTTTATGCTCTAGATTTTGCTTATATTTCTTTCCCATCTCTAGAGTAGTCAGCCTTCGTTCAGAGGTTTTAACTTTTAAACAAAAAGAAAAAAGAATCTCTAGGCATGCCATGGGAATGCTTTAATGCTCTCATTAATACTAGCCCTGGCCTTGCTATTCAAGACTCCATTCTTCTTTAACACTTTTATATGAGTGTTGATAGGGAAACCTTGAAGTATCTTGATACAACTTTAGGAGGATCGTTTTTGCATGTCTCCGCCAATTCGGGGAGAAGTATTCTTACTAAAGTCTTAGAGAGCACCCTTGAAGAAGTAGAAGAGAAGCCGCTAGACAAGGAATCCCAGATAGTTGAATCAGAACTTTTGCCAAACCCATCACAAACCTCAGCTATCCCAAATCTCGAACCACCGGAAAAGGAGGAAACTCCAATTTTGGATTTTATGCTTGAATTCGAGGATGAACTTTTTGCCAAGTACGGAAACACCTTGAATTATCATACTATGAGGAGACCCCAGAAGCCTAGAAAATCATCATCTAATGAAGAAGTTGTTGACCCTTCTAAGGAAGCTTTCCTTAAAAAGACTACAAAAAAGCTAGTGTCTATTATAAGCAATGAATGGTTAGAAGAACCAAAGCTTTCCTCTGATGTGATTCACCTAGATTCACCTTCTATATTCATTTGTTGCCAAATTAATAAAGCTCCTTTTGATGCTCTTTATAATCCAGTTGTGGGTGTTAATATCATGTCCGCATCTTTTGCTCATGATTTATTAAAAGATATTGCATTAACCCCAACAACAAAGTTATTGAAAGGTCTTTCAGGACACATTCTCCCAAGTTTGGGAATTCTGTATGTCCTCCCTATCCAAGTACAAGGAACCATGGTTCATTTGAGCTTTTATATATTTGATATCATAGAGTTCGACCTGTTGATAGGACAACCAATTGAAAGACTTATCCAAGAAGAACAACACAGGGAAGCTAAACATTAGTCTCGGGAAAAACTTTAAACTTTCTATACCCATTACTCATTCTCTAAATGCTGAGACTAAGCCAATTTCCAAGGAAGATCCAATGGAAGAGGTTAAGGTAGCATCTCTTGATGACTTGATCGAACCCAACCTTGAAGATGATGCCCAGTTCTTCATCGAGGAGGAATACGAAAATCCCATAGAGCCTGAACCTTTAGATGAGCTGCTGGAGCTACCTAAACCCACCATTGAGCTTCAACCCCTGCCTTCTGGTCTTAGATATGCTTTTCTCGATAATGATCAGGATTTTCCTGTGATCATAAGTTATAAACTTTCTTAGGAAGAATCCATCCGCTTGCTAACTGTCTTAGAAAAGCATCGTTCTACTTTTGGCTACTCGCTCCAAGACCTCTTTACACCCATCGCATCCCTATAGATCCTAAGTCTATACCTTCTAGGGAGCCACGGCGTAGGCTTAATAATGTGATGAGAGAGGTTGTTAAGAAAGAGGTTTTGAAACTCTTGCATGCTAGGATTATCTATCCTGTTCTGTACAGTGAGTGGGTAAGCCCTCTTCATGTTGTGCCTAAAAAGGGAGGCATGACTGTTGTTAAAAATGAAAAGAATGAACTAATCCCCCAAAGAATCATCATAGGATGGCGGATGTGCATTGATTACCAAAAACTTAACATGGCAATAAAGAAAGATCATTTTCCATTGCTCTTTATTGATGAAATGTTGGAGCGATTAGCAAATCACTCTTTCTTCTGTTTCCTAGATGGGTATTCAGGTTATCACCAGATACCAATCCATCCTAATGACCAAAGCAAAACCACCTTTACATGTTCATATGGAACTTATACTTATCGTAGAATGTCTTTTAGATTATGTAATGCTCCAGCTTCTTTTCAAAGATGCATGATGTCTATATTTTCTGATATGATGGAAGTTTTCATGGATGATTTTTCTATTTATGTAAAAACTTTTGATGATTGTCTTGAAAATTTAGACAAAGTTTTGCAAAGATGTGAAAAAAGCACTTAGTCCTTAATTGGAAAAATATCATTTCATGGTTAGAGAAAGCATAGTGCTTGGACACTTGCTATCCGAACGAGGGATTGAGGTAGATAGAGCTAAAACTAAAGTAATTGAACAGTTACCTCCTTCCATAAATATCAGAGGGATCCACAGTTTTCTTGGTCATGCGGGGTTTTACAGCCACTTTATAAAAGATTTTTCATATATTGCCAGACCACTTACAAATCTTTTGGCCAAGGATGTTCCCTTTGAATTTGATGATGCATGCTTAAAATCTTTTGAAATTCTCAAGAAAACACTCATCTCTGCACCAATCATCCCACCCCTGATTGGTCGCTACCTTTTGAAATTATGTGTGATGCAAGTGATTATGCTATGGGGACAATTTTGGGACAAACAAAAGATAAGAAGCATCATGCAATTGCTTATGCTAGCAAAACTCTGATAGGACCTCAACTTAATTATGCAACAACTGAAAAAGAACTCCTGGCTGTTGTTTTTGCTATAGACAAGTTTAGATCTTATTTAGTAGGAGCTAAGGTGATTGTTTTCACTGATCATACTTCTTTGAAATACCTGCTCACTAAGAAAGATGCTATGCCATGGTTTATAGGATGGATTTTGTTACTTCAAGAATTTAACTTAGAAATAAAAGATAAAAAGGGAGGAGAAAATTCTGTTGCCGATCACTTGTCTAGAATATAGTTTGAAAATCCATAGGAACTACCCATCAATGATTCTCTATGGGACTACATGCTCTTCAAGATCACAAAATCCAACCCCTGGTGCGCAAATCTTGTCAACTTTATGGTTGTAGGTTATGTACCACCAGGGGAGAACAAAATGGAAACTCATCTACGAAAGTCATCTCCACATATGGGATGAGTCGTACCTCTTCGGAGTCTACTCTGATGGCCTACTCAGGAGGTGTGTACCAGTAGAAGAAGGCATCAAGATCATCGAACGATGCCACTTATCACCATATGGAGGACATTATGGTGCATACCGCACCCATTCAAAGATCTGGCAAAGTGGATTCTTTTGGCCAACCATGTATGAAGATGCGAGGGACTTCGTTTGGAGGTGTGGATCATATCAGAAGCATGGAAACATCAATTCAAGAGATGCCTTGCCATTCACCAACAACTTCTAGATCGAACTCTTTGATGTCTAGGGAATCGATTACATGGGACCATTTCCAAAGTCAAAGAATTATGAGTACATCTTGGTGGCAGTTGACTATGTCTCCAAGAGGGTTGAAGCCATGCCATATAGAGCTGTTGATGCTAAGAATTCCAAGAAGATGTTTGAAGAAATAATAGTTCCACATTTCGGAGTTCTAAGAATGGTGATTAGTGATGGAGGCACTCACTTCATTGCCAAGAACTTCTGCAAGTACTTGATGAAACATGGGATCCATCACAACATTGCTACTCCATATCACCCTCAGACAAGTGGCCAAGCAGAAACATCGAACAAACAAATCAAGAATATTCTACAAAAGACGGTCAACGAGATGGGGACTGCATAGAAGGATAGACTACCCGGTGCACTATGGGCTTACAGAACATCCTATAAAACACCACTTGGGATGTCACCATACCAACTTGTCTACGGAAGACCTATCATCTACCTATTGAGCTAGAATTCAAGGCTCACTGGGCCATCAAACGATAGAACATGGACTTGGAAGCTGTAGGAACCAGGAGGAAAATGCAACTCTCTGAGCTCGATGAATGGCGTGAAAAAGCATACCACAATGCCAAGATATACAAGAAGAGAACAAAGAGATGGCACGATAAGAGGATCAAGAAGAAGGAATTTACCCCAGGAGATAAGGTATTACTTCTTAATTCCAGGGTAAAATTATTTGGGCATGAAAAACTTCAGAGCAAATGGGAAGGACCATTCAAGGTTATAAGCACCTCGTCACATGGAGTGGTAACACTTCAAAATGATGAAGAGACATTATTCAAGATAAATGGTCACCATCTCAAGATCTTTCTAGAACCTAAAAAACCATATGAGGATTTGGATGAAATAGATTTTATTATTTTACCATAGAATTTCATCTCTGCCCTCCACCTTACGATAAGTAACGCGGAAATATATTTTTCGAGATTAGATAAACAATAGAAACCGTTGTGCAAAAAATCTCCGTGAGGTGTGACATGTGGGGCCAGCTGGCCCCACCTACAGGCTGGCCAGCCCACCTGTCCGTCTCCTCACCCCCGCTCGATTGGATCACGAACCTTCCAGAGTATTCTCTCAAGAATATCCAATTTTCTGAGCCATTCGGTTTTTCCTTGTTACTAGACCCCTAATGGATAGATCTTGACCCCTACTGCAAGTTTTCCCCCTATATAAACAAGTCCCTGCCCGCCTCCATAGCCATTCCAACAAAGCCTTCCATCTCCAGCAGCACCCAAGCTCTCCTCCTCTAAAGTTCCAATGGCCGATAGAGAGATCGTCCCCTACGGAGTTAATCTAAACAAGAAGCCCAACGCTCTAGCTCTGAGCATCATCCCGCCATAAGAGATGGCACCCGTTCCCTCCAACCAGTTCTACTTCACCCAAGCCATCCATCATCCATCTACCGCCGCCATGTCTACTTCTTCAAGACAAGCCACGTCAACCCAATGTGCCGAAGCCGATTAACGTCCCAAAGGAGATCAACCTCCTTCCTCCAAGGGTGAATGAGACGCTGACTGGGGTGAAGACCAACAAGTTTGGAGACATCACATGCGCTAAATATAAGTCAGCCACGCTAAAAGGTCCTAATGGCTAGAGGGGGTGAATAGCCTATTAAAAATTTCTACAACAACACTTAGCAAACCAGTTAGACAAATATGAGGCGAAGCGAGTGTTGCACTAGCCTACTAAAATTACAAGCCACCTACCATAATTCTAGTTTCTATAGCTTCTATCCACACAATGACTATGTCACTACACTAAGTTAGTGTGCTCTCAAAGGCTAACTAAGTAGCCACACTAACCAAACTAACAAGCTCTCACGACTAGCTACACTAAAGAGCTTGACAACTAGTTTGCGGTAATGTAAAGAGAGAGAGCAAGATGGTTATACTGCCGAGTCAAGGAATGAACTAATCAATCACAAGAATGAATACCAATCACCTTGGAATCAAATGATGACATAATGATTTTTTATCGAGGTTCACTTGCTTGCTGGCAAGCTAGTCCTCATTGTGGCGATTCACTCACTTGGAGGTTCACGCGCTAATTGGCATCACACGCCAAACCCTCAATAGGGTGCCGCACAACCAACACAAGATGAGGATCACACAAGCCATGAGCAATTTACTAGAGTACCTTTTGGCTCTCCACTGGGGAAAGGTCAAGAACCCCTTACAATCACCACGATCAGAGCCAGAGACAATCACCAACCTCCACTCGACGATCCTCACTGCTCCAAGCTATCTAGGTGGCGGCAACCACCAAGAGTAACAAGAGAATTCCATAGCAAAACACGAACACCAAGTGCCTCTAGATGCAAACACTCAAGCAATGCACTTGGATTCACTCCCAATCTCACAAAGATAATGAATCAATGATGGAGATGAGTGGGAGGGCTTTGGCTAAGCTCACAAGGTTGCTATGTCAATGCAAATGGCCAAGGGAGTGAGCTTGAGCTGGCTGTGGGGCTTAAATAGAGAGCCCCCATGAAAAGAGCCGTTGGATCCTATGTCCAGTGAAACACGAGCTAACCGAACACACCGGTCAGGTTGACCGGACGCAGGACCCCAGCGTCTGGTCCTCAGATTTTTGCCACGTGTCCCCGGCTTCAAATGCTGATCGCCCGATCTCAACAGTCATCAGTGCACTTAAGTTGTGACCGGACGCATTGCTCAAAGTGACTGGACACTCCATCACTAGAGTCTGGACGTTTCCAGTAAGGCACCAGAGCCGGTTTTTCACGACCAAACGCGTCCAATCATAGGTGACCGAACGTGGACCAGAGTCTGGTCCTTACGGGCATGTTTAGATGTTTTTGTCAGTGTATGTCATCACTTGACTGGACACACCCCCAGCGTGTCTGGACCAATTTCTTCTCAGCGTTCGGTCAAAGGACCGAGGGTGGCCTTCACTGCGCACCACTAACCAGATGCAGGGTTAGAGTCCGGCCACTGCCCAAGGCAGAGTCCGGTCAATACAAAACTTCCCTTTTTGACCCCAAACTTCACCACCCTTGATCTAATGTGCCAACCACCTAGTGTAACACTTCGTACATGTGTGTTAGCATATTTTTACAATCATTTTCAAGGGTGTTAGTACTCCACTAGATCCTAAATGCATATGGAATGAGTTAGAGCATCTAGTGGCACTTTGATAACCGCATTTCGATATGAGTTTCACCCCTCTTAATAGTACGGCTATCGATCCTAAATGTGATCACACTCACTAAGTGTCTCGATCACCTCAACCAAAAACTCCTATCAATTTCACCTTTGCCTTGAGCTTTTTGTTTTTCTCTTTCTTCTTTTTCAAGTCCAAGCACTTGATCATCACCATGGCATCACCATCATCATGTCATGATCTTCATTTGCTTCATCACTTGGAGTAGTGTTACATATCTCATAATCACTTTGATAAGCTAGGTTAGCACTTAGGGTTTCATCAATTCACCAAAACCAAATTAGAGCTTTCAATCTCCCCCCTTTTGGTAATTGATGACAACCCTTACACAAAGATATGAATTGAACTTTAATTGAATCCATGTTGCTTGCCCAAGCATATTTACCATGTGTAAATGGATATGGATAAGTTTCATGAATCCCAAATGGTAGCAATTGCTCCCCCTACATATGTGCTAAGAGTTTGGATTGTAGCTTGCACATATGCTTAGATAGGAAATATAGGAGACAATGTCTACCAAATGATGCTAAGGTATAAGAGATGGACCTTTGAAGCATGATACCAATCGGAGTGCACCAATATACCATCCTTAGCACCATTAGTAACTAGACATACACAAAAAAAATAGAATACCCTGTGAGATCAACATTAGAAGTAAGGGTCTAGTTTTCATAATGTGAGCATGAGTCTAGTTACTTAACCTATGCATGCTAGTTTTTCATTTCATCATTCAAACCTACAACTAGCATACACCACACAAGCATGGATATTGAAATTTAAAACTTGTGCCATGCAAGCAAACATATGAAATGCACATTCAAATGCATCCACCAAGTTTATGAGCTTGCTCCCCCTACTTGTGTGCTTAAAATTTTAATTGATCCTCATTCTTTGTCATATCTCTCCCCCTATGTCAATTTCTCACCCTTTGTTATCTTTTCACTATCTTTGTACCCCTTTGTTATCTTTTCACTATCTTTGTACACTATTTATCCCCCTTTGTCATCAATGACCACAAAGGTTCAAAATGTAGATAGGTTGAGATTATTAATGTCAATCAATGGGGTGAGGATCATTTTCCCAAATTTGGTTCAATCTAGAATGCTTTCCAAAGATATTTAACTCGGTTTGATCCAAGGACAAGCTTCTTCACACCTCCAAATAAGGGTTATCTTGTACCATGTTGAGTTAAACACTTATAGCTTATTTTCTAGATCAAACACTAGGTTTACAAGCCCACAAACATGTCATATGCTACCACTAGACCAAATTAAGCATAGAAGCAATAGTGGTACCATACAAACATCAAAATAATTTGATTTTCATGAATGAGCCTATTAAATGTGAAAGATGACTAGATGCACTAAACATGTCCTTAGCAAGGATGCATGCCATGCCAATCAACTTTTACCTTGGATTGCTCAAAGGAGAGGCATGTCATATAGTGGGGGTGCATCAACACATATTTGAGAAATCCAATATGTTCAACTCATTCCTTAGCTTGCAAAACCTTTTCTCATCCAATGGCTTGGTGAATATATCGGCAAGTTTATCTTCGGTGCCTACACTCTCAATGCAAATGTCCCCTTTTTGTTGGTGATCTCTTATGAAATGGTGGCGGACATCAATGTGCTTTGTTCTTGCATGTTGAACCGGATTGTTGGTTAACTTGATTGCACTCTCATTGTCACATAGCAATGGCACTCTCTTGAACTTGATTCCAAAGTCACTCAAAGTGGCCTTCATTCAAAGTATTTGTGCACAACAACTACCGGCGGATATGTATTCAGCTTCGGCGGTTGATAATGCAACACTATTTTGCTTCTTTAATGACTATGAGACAAGTGATCTTCCCAACAATTGACATGTGCCCGAGGTGCTTTTCCTTTCAACCTTGCATCCCGCATAATCCAAGTCGGAGTAACCAACTAGCTCAAACTTTGCTCCTTTGGGATACCACAAACCAATATTTTGTGTATGCTTCAAGTACCTCAATATTCTCTTTGTAGCCTTCAAATGACTTTCTCATGGTGTGGCTTGAAATCTTGCACACATGCATACACTAAACATGACATCCGTCCTTGATGCGATCACATAGAGTAGGCTTCCAATCATAGACCAATACAATTTTTTATCCACCATATTATCACTTGCATCACTATCCAAGTTGCCATTTGTTCCCATTGGTGTACTAATGGCTTTGCTATCACTCATGCCAAACTTCTTGAGCATGTCTTTGATATACTTGCCTTGATTCACAAATGTACCATTCTTCAATTGCTTGATTTGAAGATGAAGGAAGTAACTAAGCTCCCCAATCATAGATATTTCAAACTCATTAGCCATCATCTTTCCAAACTCTTCACAAAAATCTTGATTGGTTGATCCAAATATAATGTCATCAACATAGATTTGCAACACAAATAAGTCTTTGCCAATCTTCTGGGTGAAAATAGTGGTGTCAACCTTGCCCATCATGAACCCTTTAGAGAGTAGGAAGTCCCTCAATCTCTCATACCATGCTCTAGGTGCTTGCTTCAAGCCATACAATGCCTTCTTCAACTTGTACACATGGTCGGGCTTCTTGTCATCTTCAAAACTGGGAGGTTGCTAAACATATATTTCTTCATTTATGTAACCATTGAGAAATGCACTCTTGACATCCATTTGATAGAGTTTGATGTTGTGGGCATAAGCATAGGCTAGCAAGATTCTAATTGCTTCCAATCTAGCAACTGAGGCATATGTTTCTCCAAAGTCAAGACCTTCAATTTGTGTATAGCCTTGTGCTACCAATCTTTCTTTGTTCCTTACTACTATCCCATCTTGATCTTGCTTGTTTCTAAAGACCCATTTGGTTCCAATCACATTGTGTCCCTTTGGTCTCTCTACTAATTCTCATACTTGATTTCTTGTGAAGTTATTCAATTCTTCATGCATAGCATTCACCCAATCAACATCCTTCAATGCTTCATCTATCTTCTTTAGTTCAATGGATGACACAAATGAGAAATGCTCATAAAATGAAGCCAATCTTGATCTAGTTTGCACACCTCTTGAAAGATCACCAATGATAGTGTCCAATGGATGATCCCTTGCAATATTGGTTGGTCGAAGTATTGAAACTTGATCGCTTGCACTTGCTTGATCATTAGGTTGAGATTATGTACTAGCCACTTGATTTTGTTTATTATCATGAGAGCCATTTGTACTTGCTTGATTTGTATCATCTTGCACATTTGAGTTAGAGAGCACTTGCACTTGATCATCTTCATCATCATTCACTTGCCAAGGCCTCAAATCACCAACATCCATGTTCTTCATGGCATTTGAAAGTTAAATGCCTCTAACATCTTACAAGTTCTCATTCTCATCTTGGGAACCCTTGGTTTCATCAAATTCAACATTATGAACTTCTTCAAGAGTACCACTATCTAAATTCCAAACTCTATATGCTTTGCTAGTAGTTGAGTATCCAAGTAGGAATCCTTCATCACATTTCTTATCCAATTTGCCCAATCTAGTGTCTTTCTTCAAGATATAACATTTGCAACCAAAGACCCAAAAATATGCAATGTTGGGCTTTGTACCATTCAAGAGCTAATATGGTGTCTTCTCTTTCAATGGGTGACAATAGAGATGGTTGCTACAATAGCAAGCCGTGTTGATAGCTTTGGCCCAAAAAGATTGACTCACATTGTACTCACTGAGCATAGACCTTGCCATATCAATGAGTGTTCTATTCTTACTCTTAACAAGGCCATTTGATTGTGGAGTATACTTGGTTGAGAATTGATGTCTAATTCTAAATTCATCACACAACTCATCAATTCTAGTGTTCTTAAACTCACTACCATTGTCACTTCTAACTCTCACGATGGTTGTTTCAAACTCATTGTGAATGCCCTTGACAAATGATTTGAATATTGCAAACACATCACTTTTGTCCACTAGGAAGAATACCCAAGTGTATCTAGTATAATCATCCACTATCACAGCCATATTTGTTTCCACCGATGCTAGTGTATTGTGTTGGCCCAAATAAATTCATGTGCAATAACTCAAATGTTTTACTAGTGCTCATCATGCTTTTCTTAGGATGGGTGTTTCCAACTTGTTTGCCGACTTAACAAGAGCTACAAAGCTTATCCTTCTCAAACACAATATCTTTTAAGCCTCTAACCAAGTCATGCTTAACCAATCTATTCAATTGTTTCATTCCAACATGACCAAGCCTTCTATGCCATAACCAACCCATGTTAGACTTTGTGAACAAACATGTAGATAATTGAGCTTCACTAGCATTGAAATCAACCAAGTATAGATTCTCATATCTAAAGCATTTGAAGATCAAGTTAGATCCATCTACACTTATGATTTCTACATCTACCCCAAATATGCATTTGAATCTAAGATCACACAATTAAGCCACGGATAGCAAATTGAAGTTCAATCTCTCAACAAACAACACATTGAAAATGCTCATGTCATTGGATATTGCAATCTTACCAAGCCCTTTGACCTTACCTTTGCCATTGTCACCAAATGTGATACTATCATAACCATCATTGCCATTGATATTGACTGAGTTGAACATTCTTGCATCACCGATCATGTGTTGAATGCACCTACTATCAAGAACCCAATGCCTTCCTCCAGCTTTGTAATTGACCTACAAAAGAAGATCAATTCTTTTTAGGTACCCAAACTTGCTTAGGTCCTTGAAGGTTAGTCACTAAGCTCTTTGGTACCCAAATGGCTTTCTTCTTTGAGTCCATCCATGGTCCACCAATGAACTTAGCCTTTACACTATTTGTACCTTTAGTAAGCACATAGAAAGAATTAATCTTAATTGAGGATGCATTAGCATTTTTGCTCTTGTTCTTGCACTCATGCTCTTTATGACCAACTTGCTTGCAACTAGTGCAAAACCGATCATTGTTCTTCATAAAACTAGTCTTGTGAGGAGCAAATGCCGCCTTGCCTTTCTTGGGGGTATAGCCCAATCCCCCTTTGTAGAGAGAAGCTCTTTGGCTACCCAAGCACATAAGCAAGAGGTCCTCACCACTATAGGCCTTAGCCAAGGTGTGAGTGAGATCATTGACCTCCTTCTTAAGGGTCTCATTCTCAACCATTAGTGAGGCATCATATGTGAAACCATTACTACTAGATGAGGTGGAAGTAGAAGTGCTACAAGAAGGGTTAGTGGGAGCAACAATGATAGGCTTATAGAATGAATCAGCAATTAAGTCACAAGTTAAGCCTACAATACATGTCTCAACATGCTTCTTCTTATTTTGCTCATCAAACAAAGAGGAATGATCTTTTTCAAGCTTCTTGTGAGCCTTGTCAAGCTTCTCATGGGCTTCCTCTAGCCTCTCATGAGATGCATTGAGCTCATCAAAGGCTTGCTTAAGGGCTTTTAGTTCCTTACGCAAGCTTTTGCATTCCCTTCTCTTAATGTCAAAGTGTTCTTTAGCATCATCTAGCATGTCAAGTAGTTCATCCTTAGTTGGTTCATCATCATCACTATCACTTTTATTTTCATTTTCATTATCATGTTCCTCATCACTTCCATCATCATAAATTTGTACCTTGGTGGCTTTAGCCATGAAGCATGATGGAGTGTCGAAGAGAGAAGACTTCTCATTGATAGTAATGCTTGCAAGTGCCTTCTTCTTGGTGGTCTTATCATCATCACTATCATCATCATCACTTGAGGAAGCATCACTATCCCAAGTGACCACATATGAACCACCCTTCTTCTTCTTCTTCTTTAAGGTCGTCTTGTCCTTATTCTCTTTCTTTTCTTTCTTGTCCTTCTTCTTGTTCTTCTTGTCATCATCATTGTCACTATTATATGGGCATTGAGCCACAAGATGATCTTTGCTTCTGCAATTGAAGCACCTTCTTAACTCTTCCTTGTTCTTGGATGAAGACTTCTTTCTTCTAGCATGGTAGCCCTTCTTCATCATGAACTTGCCAAATCTCTTAACAAAGAGAGCCATCTTCTCATCATCCATCTCATCAAAGCTCAAGTCTTCATCTTCACTTGATGATTCTTGCTTTGCCTTGCCCTTAGATGATGTGGCCTTGAATGCCATACTCTTCTTCTTCTCATCTTTCTTCTCCTTCTTTTCTTCCTTCTCATCATCATCTCTATATGTATCATCGGTCATTATATCTCCCAACACTTGGTTTGGTGTCATGGTGTCCAAACCACTCCTCACTAGAATAGTGACCAATGTGCCAAATCTTGAGGGTAAGCATCTCAATAACTTATAGGAGAAGTCCTTGTCCTTCACCTCTTCTCCAAGTGCTTTGAGATCATTGATAAGCACTTGAAGCCTATGGAATATCTCCAGCACACTCTCATCCTCCTTCATCTTGAAGCTTGCAAACTTCTCCTTGAGAATATATGCCTTTGCACCCTTCACGGCTTGAGTGCCCTCAAATGATTCCTCCAACTTCTTCCATGCCTTATGAGCTCTCTCAATGTTCTTGATTTGCTCAAATGTTCTCTCATCCAAAGCATCATGGATGGCACTAAGAGCAATGTCATTATTTTGGAGTAGCATCTCTTTGGCGGCGGTGGGAGCCTCTTCATCATCAATCTCAATCTTGGTCTCCACCACCTTTCAAACCTTCCTATTAATTGACTTGATATATATTGTCATCTTAGCCTTCCAATAGGGATAGTTGGAGCCATCAAATTAGGGTGGCTTCTTGGTGTTGTTGATTTGAGCCATTTTGACACCGAAGGTTGTTAAGCCTCAAATCACGGTGACCACGACTCCGATACCACTTGAAAGGTCCTAATGACTAGAGGGGGTGAATAGCCTATTAAAAATTTCTACAACAACACTTAGCAAACCGGTTAGACAAATATGAGGCAAAGCGAGTGTTGTGCTAGCCTACTAAAAATACAAGCCACCTACCATAATTCTAGTTTCTATAGTTTCTATCCACACAATGACTATGTCACTACACTAAGTTAGTGTGCTCTCAAAGGCTAATAAAGAGCCACACTAACCAAACTAACAAGCTCTCATGACTAGCTACACTAAAGAGCTTGACAACTAGTTTGTGGTAATGTAAAGAGAGAGAGCAAGATGGTTATATCGCTGAGTCGAGGAATGAACCAATCAATCACAAGAATGAAGACCAATCACCTCGGAATCAAATGATGACACAATGATTTTTTTACCGAGGTTCACTTGCTTGCCGACAAGCTAGTCCTTGTTGTGGCGATTCACTCACTTGGAGGTTCACATGCTAATTGGCATCACACGTCAAACCCTCAATAGGGTACCGCACAACCAACACAAGATGAGGATCACACAAGCCACGAGCAATTTACTAGAGTACCTTTTGGCTCTCCGCCGGGAAAGGTCAAGAACCCCTCACAATCACCATGATCGGAGCCAGAGACAATCACCAACCTCCGCTCGATGATCCTTGCTGCTCTAAGCCATCTAGGTGACGGCAACCACCAAGAGTAACAAGAAAATCCCACAGCAAAACACGAACACCAAGTGCCTCTAGATGCAAACACTCAAGCAATGCACTTGGATTCACTCCCAATCTCACAAAGATGATGAATCAATGATGGAGATGAGTGGGAGGGCTTTGGCTAAGCTCACAAGGTTGCTATGTCAATGCAAATGGCCAAGAGAGTGAGCTTGAGCCGGCCATGGGGCTTAAATAGAGAGCCCCCACAAAAAGAGCTGTTGGCTCCTCTGTCCAGTGAAACACGGGCTGACCGGACACGCCGGTCTTGTTGATCGGACGCAGGACCCCAGTGCCTGGTCCTCAGATTTACACCATGTGTCCTCGGCTTCAAATGTTGATTGGCCGATCTCAACGGTCATCAGTACACTTAAGTTGTGATTGGATGCATTGCTCAGAGTGACCGGACGCTCCATCACTGGAGTCCGGTCATTTCCAGTAAGGCACCAAAGCTGGTTTTTCATGACCGGACACGGACCAGAGTCCGGTCCTTACTGGCATGTTCAGATGCTTTCATTAGCGTACATCATCACTTGACCGGACGCACCCCCAGTGCGTTCGGTCCAATTTCTTCTCAGCGTCCGGTCAAAGGACCGAGGGCGGCCTTCAGTGTGCACCACTAACCGGATGCAGGGTCAGAGTCCGGTCACTGCCCAAGGCAGAGTCCGGTCAATACGAAACTTCTCCTTTTGACCCTGAACTTCACCACCCTCGATCAAATGTGCCAACCACCAAGTGTAACACTTCATGCATGTGTGTTAGCATATTTTCACAATCATTCTAAAGGGTGTTAACACTCCACTAGATCCTAAATGCATATGCAATGAGTTAGAGCATCGAGTGGCACTTTGATAACCGCAATTCGATACGAGTTTCACCCCTCTTAATAGTACGGCTATCGATCCTAAATGTGATCACACTCGCTAAGTGTCTCGATCACTTAAACCAAAAAGCTCCTATCAATTTCACCTTTGCCTTGAGCTTTTTGTTTTTCTCTTTCTTCTTTTCCAAGTCCAAGCACTTGATCATCACCATGGCATCACCATCATCATGTCATGATCTTCATTTGCTTCACCACTTGGAGTAGTGCTACCTATCTCATAATCACTTTGATAAACTAGGTTAGCACTTAGGGTTTCATCAATTCACGAAAACCAAATTAGAGCTTTCACACGCCTCGCTTGACCATTAATGGTGTTGATGCTGCTCCTAAGCAAGTCAAGATTGTGCCACCGAAGGAGAAGAAGTGGGCGCTACCCTCTTCCCTAGATAATGATAAAAAGCGTAAACAAATGACCGTTGCTGTGCTGAATGACAAGATCAAAACCCTCACCCAGTATGCCCATGCTCTATAGCATAGGATCGATAAAGAGCACCTCTATCGTAGGAACCTAGAATATGAGCTTACTATCTTAAGCCGCTATGTTGTCAATTAGGACAAGTTTAAGAATTAAGATTTAGGTTGTTAATCGATAAGGCACGTTTAGGTCGATTATTTAGGTCATTTGCTTAGCTCAATTGTTAGGTTGGTTAAAGTTTGTGCTAGCTAGTTGAAAGTTTGTGCTTAGGTTGGATTGTGTAATAAAGTGCCTTATCAATGGAATCTTGTTGCTACTACCTGCTCTCTATTTCTGTTGTATATGTGTGTCTCCACATGTTGTGCATAAAGGTAAATAGGAAACAAGTGTGGGGGAAGCACACTGCGACAACAAAACGAGATCCGATCACAAAAATCATGAAATTCAGAAAGCAATGGACCAAATACCACGCTCGCCAAAGTTGGACCGATCTAGGCTCCATGACAGGCCGCCCGGTCAAGACTATGGGCCTGCCGGCCTAGCCCAACTCCGTCTCGCCTCACGCTTCGTCCACGGTCAGGTTTGAGTCCCGTATGTTCTATTTTCACATGTTTTGCTTTCTGTTTCGAACCGAATTGAAAATCCTTTGAAAAAACAACTTTAAAAACATGAAGGAAAGATTATTTTAGTCATAACTTGAAGGATAGATTCACATAATGCTTTTCCTGAAAGTCTTGCCACTGTTGGGAACTTATTATTAGGGATCCCATGTTACTTAAGTTGTTGTGGAATGAGATACAATAGAATAATGAGAATTTTATTGTTGATGTCTTGTCATTGGAGAATTTTATTTCAAAACTCTAAAAAATAGTTGCACCTCTTCTTTGTGGTAAAAGCAATGTCCTACCAAAGCCATACATGATATGATAGATTAGGAAAACCTTCTACATATACTATTTGTCATTGTGTTGAGTTTGGTCAAACCTTGTGACCCTTGTTGAGAAACTTATCATGCTCTCAAGATCAAGATCACGTACACTCCACATATATCTTTTGCTCCTACACTGGGAGTACGCAAAAGCATGTTTTCCATCCACTCAAAAATGCTTTACTCCTACATTGGGAATAGGCACAAAAATATGTTTGATAGGATGAATGCTCCAAGTTCTTGTAAATATCTCTCTTGAAAAAGTTTCAATTGCAGAAAAAGAGGCATGGGCTATGCAAGGGTTATTCATAAAAGAAGAGAAAAATATTGAAAAAAATAGACAAGTGTCTGAGATATTTAAAACAATAGATACTCATATGCCCGTCTGAAAAAAAGAAAGATGAATAAGATAGCCCATGTTTTCTCGCAAAAAATTCAAAGTTTTAATAAGAGAGATGTGTTTCAAGAAGCATAGTAGAATTAGGTTAGCCACCATATATATACATCCACACACATTGTCATCTTGATCTAAGAGTATGACATTTTTCTCCTTGGATCCTTGTTTTGACTTTACAATATATGCAATGCAAGTATGTTCTCATGTTCATTCCTACCCGAGCTCCATATAAGCTTTATAGAAGTAGGTAGAAAGAAGGCAAAAACATCAATGCCTTGGTAAGGATCCAAAAATACCATATATATTGAGTGATTTGAGAGTACCACAAAAAGGAGAAGGTAAGCTATGTTTTGTTTGACTTGGCTGAAGGAAGATGGTGATCTGTTTCAAGTTGTTCTGTTCTTCAACCGCCCAAAGTTTCAGGGTAGACACTTTGAATCCTACAAAGCATGCATGACTAGGAATAGTTTTATGTTGATGTCTTGTCCCAAGGTTATGTCTTAAGTAATCCATCCTTTTATTGAGGACGAGTAAAAGCCTGAGTGTGGGGGAGTTTGTTGGCTGTAGTTAACACCAATCTTAAACCATCAATATATCTTGCATAAATAACTAAAATGGATCACCAACATAGACTTAGGGGTTTAAACTTTCCATGAGTTTTGCTGCATCTGTGTTTTCAGCAGGATTTTATCAGAAAACCGCTAAGGAGGACCTATTCGTCAAAGGAAATAACGTTAATCCATGATGGTACCTACATGGAAAGACTCTAGAAGACTCCAGAAGGCAAACCACTGTGACCCAGCATGTGAGGATGACATGTGGGGCTAGCCGGCCTCACCTACAGGCCGGCCGGCTAGTGGGCCCCACATGTCAGCTCTTCCCTGCTACGTCGGTTCTCCACCGCCTTAAGGATCATATCTACGCCGTTCTTTTAAGTCAGTTTGATTCGAGGATCCAGGATGCTTGAAGGCCTCTATATATACTTGCTTGTACCCCCTCCTCTAGGCAGATCCTGAAACCCAAGAAACCAGAGCCACGATTTATATCCTCTTTATTAGGATCAGAGCTAGCAATCAAGAGAAGATTAGTCTTCTAAGTTAGGTCTAGTCTTGTATTAGAAATAGAGAGATAGAGTGTAAGAAAAGAGTTTGGAGGAAGTGTCGGCCTATCGGTGCTCTCTCTACGGCTTAAACCCTGGTGGAATCTAGTTCTTCTTGGGCTTGCTTTTGAGATTTCTCTGGTAATCAACTTCTAATTCATGTAAGCATCTTGTTCATATTGTTCTTCAGGTTTGCAACTCTTTTTGAGTACTTTAATCCTTGTTGCTCCTAGGTTAAAGTAGTATTCGTAGTGTAAGCGTGGTACATAGACTCGGTTACTCGTGGATGTACCCTACCTTCTGGATCAGTGGCAGCTCGCTAGGCTGACTCTTATAGCCTCGTTGAATCCTTTATAGTCCACCTCCTGTTTGTAGGCCGAGCAGGACCTTGTTACTATAGGAAATATAGGAAACATACTTTGTCTATGTTTTCCTTAGTAATATCCCTAGAATTGAATAATAGAAGACATAGCTTACCAAAGTTAGAATTAGAAGACCTTAGTGATCTCCCCTACTCTCCTGTTATCTTAAGTCTTGTTACTACTCCGTGTTAAGTTAGACTTAGTTATTTCTCACACATGTTTTCTTGAGTTTGATATTCTAGAATACTTTTCGGTGAAGTGCTACATCGGTATCCATGCGCTTGTGGATTATTCTATGTGCGTTAATAAATACCAATAGTTATGATACTGCGGGTATCTCAAGACACCGATTAGTTAGCCGCTCGAATGGCCCATGGGACGCCAGCTAGTATAAGCCCAAACGACCAAGACCTAGCTAAGCTAAGCGGACCTGAGCCAAACACTAAAACAAGGGTTGGCCATGATCTCTTCCCTCAGCCTTCACCGCGTGCTGCATAACTCCTCACGACCTCTCCTCCATCCCAACCTCTGGGAGGGGTGGGGAGAGATCGAGCCACGCCAAGCATGCCTGCTCTGACAAGAGCACGTACGCTGCACTGACCCCGCAAGGACCGAGGGGACAGCAGTCCCCTCAGCTTGGTTAGACCCATCCACGTGCCACGCAGCGTAGACAAGACAACACCACCGAGCGATGACGACCAGTACGACAACCCACCTTCCAAACATAGCCCGATAAGACAGACGCATGACTCTGCCCACTACTGGATGGAGGCCAACCAAGCCAACGAAGGCCACGACCCTGGAGCTCGGGATCGTGGCCACTGGCTCCACAAGCAACAAGATGACCAACGACTTGGAGGCGGCTACCAACTCTTGTACGACGCCCCCCAGAGATCAGGAGGCGATGACAAAGGCCACGGTGAGACCACGTCACACAGGACGGCTGGCAAAACACCACCGTGCCTACAGCGCTGCCACAATCAGCATAGTAGCACCACGCCACACCATGTCGCGACATGGGCACAAGACCTTGATGACAACCACGTCCGGACGTGTACAAAGAAACGGCGTTACTTGCAAGCCAAGTTAGCTAGGCTCCCTCCCTTAGGCTCACGACCTCTCGTCGGGAGAACCTTCTTCTTTGTATGTGACCTGGCCCCGAACTCTATATAAGGGCAGCCAGGACACACTTCCAGAGGATCGGACTCTCAATGCTCTCATTCAGACAGCCTATCTCCTAGCTCTAGCTCTCCTATCTCTTCCACCATTCTTGCACCCCCATTGTAAGAACTTCAGAGCATTCAAGTGAGGAACACACACTCGATCATCTCTGAGACTGGATGTAGGGCTCCGGCTTCAACTAGTATAACTTCTTGTGTCTTTTGGATGCTACCATCGTCTTCCTGGAGCAGCGTGACATTTGTATAAATTCACTAGTCGGTCTACAAAACACCGACAAGCGTGTTTCAAGTGATGTTTCAGACTCATGTTGCAAGTGTTTCTGGATGTTGCAAAAGTAGATCTCGATGTTACGTATATTGCTATGCCCATACACATGTTTCAAGTGTATATTTCAAGTGTTTTATCTGTTTCAAACATATGTTGCAAGTGTTTCATATCAATGTTTTAAAAGTAGATCTAGGAGAGCACATATTTCAATGACGCCAGTGGCTGACAGATAGCTGCCTGCTGGTGCTGGGGAGCGTCGTCGTGAGTCACCGTGAGGGCACTTGTGGCCAACAGACGCCTCCACGACGTGCATCCGCAGGTAGGGCAGGTGATGGCACCAACATGGGGCCTGGGAATGGCGCGGGTGTGGGATGGGCTGCTGGGGCACAAGATGGCCTGTTGGGGCGCGGGATGGGTGCGGGGGCGTGATGCGACGTCTAGGTGCGGGGACGCGGGCGCTGGATGGGATGCAGACTCAGGTGGAACGCGGGCGCTGGATAGGACGTGGACTCGGGTGGTGGGATGCGCTGCGAGATAACGTTCGAGAGCTGCATCTGGACGCGCCGTTCGTCCGGACATCCGGACGCTAGCCCTTCCGGGTTTTTTAGGGGAATTCACTAAACAATAGAGTAAATAAGGGCAGTCCCAATGCTAGAAACTACGTATAGTTTCTATACCTATTAATTTTCATAGACACTATGTATAGAAACTATGGTTCCAATGGATAGTTTCTATAGAATAACTTTTTATCCAATCACATACACTCTCTCTCCATTCGCTACCAATCACATCCCTTCGTGTCTTGGTTCTCGTATAGACATGGTTTCTAACTTAGACCCGGTTTCTATGATTTTTGTTCTCTCTCTTCAATAACTACCTTGCCACATCAGCAAAATGCTTAGGTGGCAGTACAATTAATGCTCATAGAAACTATAGTGATTTCTGCATTGGGAGTGTCCTAAGGTCATATCTCCACCCCAAAGATTTGGCCATGATTCTAAACTCTTAAGCACATGCCTACGTCCATCCCAATAATCTGGCCATGATACTACCACTACTAAACAAATCAACAATCAGCCTACGCACCCAGTAATTCCGTAAATCCTACGACCTGTGAAATCCACTGCAGTTTAGTTGTTTGCTATGTTCAGTAGTTGAGATTACTCAGTTTCTTCCACTATACTCTTGCAATATGTGAAACTGATTGTACCACTGTCTCTAATTCTTGCAAGTTGCAGTACGATTTGCATAACAGAATAAACTCAGCAAGCAGAGCGCTCTGATGACCTTATCGCTGTGCGCCTCAGGGTCAGATGGCTGATGCCTGCAAGTCGCCGACCATCGTCTTCCCCAGCTCCCTCCCCGCCGCGGCGGCCGCCCGGTGCTCGTCGATAAGCCGCTGCGCCCACTCGTTCCGCGCCTTGGACAGCGTTATCGCGTGCTTGTTCAGGCCGCGGATATCCACCAGCGCGAGCACCGGCACGAAGTCCTGCAGGTTGGATGCCCCGTGCATCGCGAAGTACTCGCGGACCATGGTACGGAACCGCTCGGCCTCCGACGACGCTGCCGCCGCGCCGTCGCCGTAGTAACGCTTCCCAGCGACTGCCCTCGCCACGGTGTTCAGCGCCAGCTCGAACGCGCGCGCCTTCACGTCGCAGCGCACGGGCCTGGAGGCGTCGGCCCCGGCGGCGGCGGCGGCGGCCTTGAAGAGCCGGCGCGCCATGTCACGGACCTCGCTGGCGCGGACATCCGCGTAGCGGAGGACGCGGTGTGAGGAGAAGACGTCGATGGTGGCGATGCGGCGGTGGTTGCGCCAGTTGGGCCCGTAGCTTGAGGAACCCAGCGTGGTGTAGTCGTTGGAGAGGTAGCGGGCGGTTGGCGAAGGTGACGTCGTGGGTGGTCAAACACTCCTCGGCGACGGCGGGGTCGGCGACGTGGACCACGCGGCGGGAGCCGAATCGGAGGAGGAGAACCGGGCCGTGCTGCGCCGCGAGAGCAGACAGCGTCCGGTGGAGCGGCTTCTTCAAAAGGTGCAGGTGGCCGATGACGGGCAGGGACGGCGGGCTCGGTGGGAGGCGACCGTGGCGCTTCTTGTTCTTGATGAGACTGTGCAGGAGGAGAAGAAAGATGGTCGTCGCTAGTGAGAGAAAGAAGAAGGAGAGTGTCGTCATGGCCACCATGGTTGGATCCTGGAGCTGGGTGGACGGGATGGAAATGTGTGGAGGAAACACGAGGAAGTCAGGAAACGCTCAAGTTTTAGCAGTCCAAATAGCGGTTTGTTTGACCATGGACCCGAAGCCGGATGCTTTGCCTCAATATTTGTGCTAAAAATGAACATAATCAATCGTGTATTAAGCACTGACTTTTTTTGATCTAATGCACGCTTTTTGATTTCTGGATTGGAATTCTCATACCTTCTTTGCATTATTATGTTTACTCGCGTTCCTCTATTTTTCAATCCAACATTTTGATATTGTACCCTCATCACGTTTCTATACTTTCCCATTCCTCTATCAAACATGTCCTAAATGTTTTGATACTGGCATAATGTACCCACATCATATTCGGATATTCCTTAATCTTTTCTCATTCATCATACTCTTGTGTTTTTTTTCCATTCATCTGCTCCAAATAGGCTCTAGGACAAAGGATTGAAAAACAAAGAAACGGTAGAGAACACAGGAATTGAGTATGAAGAAAGAGGATTAAAAATTACATAAAAATACATAGAAATGGTTTGGATCACAGGGATTGAAAACGAACTTTTTTTTCAAGGGTTTAATTTTTTTTTGAAGGTTGAATAGGAACTTTGAAACATGAATTGTAAATATCATCTACTATATCTAACTGACCATAATTAATTTAATTTGACCATGGCCCCTAAACATAGAGCCCACAGTCAGTCCTGTGATTTATATTGTCCACTGGTACTCACGCTTGTCTCAGATCGCTATCTTCTCAAGCTTAAAAAAGCCCCCCCGCCGGCCCGCCCCCATAAACAAGCAAGTGGTGCGATGGGTTGGCAATCTAAGACTACCCACAACGGTGAGCATCGGCATGTCGGTAAGCATGTCAGTGAGTATCGATTCATGAGAGAGCCACAATGTCTAAGCATCGCGTAGGACCCACTAAACAAATAAACAAACAAGGAATCAGGGACAGATGCAGTCAGTTTGATTAAGCCCCTTCCCTCTCTGCGCATGTGCAACTATAGTTTTTTATGTTCTCAGCATCGAGTAAAGTCAAAGCCTCCATGCCAGGCAAAAAAATTTCAGCATCGCATCACACAATGGGCTGCCTCGAGGCTAGAAGCCAAAATGTGGTTCCAAGCATCGGTAAAAACTACACGGTGTGGGTGGTCTAAGCTAGCTAATTGCCTCTTCTTCCTGACGGTCTTTGCCTTGGGCATACGAGAAAACCAGAGCTCACAACGGATGTTTGACTTCCTCTGTTTGGTGACGGAGAGCTTTCCTTTGTTCTAGAACAGACTCAGAGACTCATTAGTCATTACTCCCTTTCAAACAATTTTCCTTTCCTCTTGACCAAACTCATTCCTCAATTCGGAACCACAATTCTCTAATAGCGTGTGTGGTTGGAGAAATCAAATCATTCTGATGAGTCCATTCTTTAAATTTAGTAGAACGACTGACGATACATCAATCTATTTCATTCCTTAAACCAAACAAAATAAGACTAACCCATTCAACAGATTGGATGCATCCACTTTTCCTTTTGTTTTACTCCATCCCAAACAGGCCCTAGATGGACGAGTTTAACCACAGGAAACGTGACAGCAAGAGTAAAAAAAAGCAAACGTCGAGACCATTCAACAGAGCGAGCGATTGGAGCACCGTTTTAACGTCACATGTAATACAACCCAGACTCCTTTTATTCCAAACTGGCTAGCTGGAGGCGAAATTGTGAACCAACAAACAAAAATGCAGCAGCCTCTATTGCTCTTGCATGGTAAATAAAAATGACTGGGAACTGCATCCCGAAATGGAACATCCCGAAAATTAAACATGACCTCACATTGAGTTGAGTTTGCTGCTCTCTTCTACGATTATATAGAGAAAAACCTCACAGTATCCTCAGCTCAGATTTCGTCTTTCTGAGTAAGTAATTCTTTTTCATCAGTCAAAAATTTGCATGGTATTATTTCCAGATAAGCACAAAACAGTCTGGCAGGGCAGCGCTGGTGCATGAATTTATATGTCAAGCAGCAACCTCCTGGGGTCCTCGACCACATCCTTGATGCGCCGCAGGAAGAAGACAGCCTCTCTGCCGTCGATCAGCCTGTGGTCGTATGTCAGCGCGAGGTACATCATTGGCCTCGCGAGGATGTCACCATTCACAACCACAGGGCGTTGCACAATGGAATGCATCCCCAGAATTGCCGACTGCATTTCACACGTATCACATTTCAGATCAATAAACATCCGCATGCTACAAATGTGTCGCAAGTCGCAACTGATAAAAGCGCAGCAGCTACCTGTGGGGGGTTGATGATAGGTGTGCTGATGAGGCTTCCATAGACACCACCATTGGAGATGGTAAATGTTCCTCCTGCCATGTCATCAATTGAGAGCGCCCCCTCAGTTGCCTTCTTTGCAAGGTTCTTTATCCCTTTCTCAATGTCAGCAAAGTTCATGGTATCAGCATCCCGGATAACAGGAACCACAAGGCCCTGAAAAAGATTCCAATTAGTGATATACATAGTAAATATTCCCTCCATCCCAAACTATAGGCCATTTTGGCTTTTCTAGGTACAAGAAAGAATATGAGACAGCAGTCACCAGAGTAGCATGTAAGCAATATGGTACCTTGGAAGTGCCAACAGCAACACTGACGTCTACATAGTCTCTGTATATGATATCATCACCATCAATGACAGCATTAACAATTGGTTGGTTTTCAAGTGCAGAAACAGCAGCCTGCCAAAATAAATAGAATTAGCCAGCCATATAAATGTTCGGTGCAAAAACTTTGCAACACAGACTGGCAAGTACCTTGACAAAGCAAGACATTAGGCCCAATTTGACACCATGCTTTTTGACAAATTCATCTTTATAATCAGAACGAAGCTTCATCAAATTAGTCCTTCATCATAAATCATAAGATAAAAAAATACACCAATACAGCCTTCAAGAAATCATAATGGCATGCCAAAAGATAATTATTGAAGTCCACATCTAAAAGAAGATAAATAAGTTGAGCCGCACAATGTCATACCAGATATTTGCACAATAAGTGACTGGATTTTTTTTTGTCAGTGTTACTGAATAAAAAAACTAAGTTCTATAAGCATTCATACATATAGAGGATAATCATATATATTTTCATCTAACATAGGTTAGCATATATTTGTCAATTGTCAGAGTGATAGGTATGGATAAGCGATCAATATATTGCCATGTAGCTCAACAGATTACATTCTTTATTGCCTGAATACAGGCCACATCTTTAAACTGCTCAAAATATGGTAAGACAGTAGCAGGTGTCACCATTTTATACAGTTGCAATGATGACAGGAGCACAAATATAAACTGATCAAACAGAAATCTACTGGAAGGAACACTTGAGAACCTCAGAAGCACGGACACGCCAGGGAAGGGCCGTATCCCGTATCGGATACGTATCCGATATGGATACGCCTGGGATACGGCCCGGATATGTATCCGTGGCGTATCCGCGTACCCCAGGTTAGTTGGGCCGGAAACTGACGATTGGATACATCTCGGCCCAGCCGATACGGCCCAGCCGGCCCAATAGGTCACCGTTGCCTCCTCTGCCTCGGCCTCACGCAGACAGCCGCCTCCCCACGCGCAGCCGCCTGCCCGCCTCTGCCTCCGCCTCCCAGTCTCTCCCACGCGCAGCCGCCTCTGCCTCCGGCTCACACAGCCGCCAGTCCGCCTCTGACCTCACCGGCGACCAGCCTCCGCCCTCACCGCCAGCCCGTGCAGCTAGCCCCCGCAGAGCCCGTCCCCTTCCACCACGCACGGCTTGAGGATGGACGCGAGCACGTTCGTGGGGCGCCGTCTCCAGCTCGCCCCCGTCGCGTGCTGATCCTGGGGCCACTGACGCCTCGCCGGCGCTCCAGGACCCGCAAGGCCTCACCGGCACTCCAGGACGAGTACGCCCCGACGAGCGCGTGCCAAGAGAAGATGGTCCGAGTGGGCAACCAGCCTCCGCCCTCGTCGGCGACAAGGAGCCCCCTTGTTAGGTGAGTTCCTCACTAGCTCACTTCCTCTTCCTCCCCAATCCAATTTAGAGCTGAGCGGCTGAGCCAGTGAGGCAGTGAGCCCTGCCCCATTAGGCCAAAGGCCATTACCCCTTTCCTGATGACTGATTAGAGCCTTTTTTATTTTGTCCAATGTTCATTGTCCAGTATGGCATCTCCAAATTTGAGTAGTGTAGCTAGTGCTAGTGTTACTGCTAGTGCTAGTGTGGGATCTGGGTTCAGAGAAACAACTGATATCAAGGCTCCGCTGTGGGATCATGTCACCATTCTAGAGAGGCCTAAAGCTGGTGGAGGAAATGCTCTTTGGAGATGCAACTATTGTCCATTGGAAAAAAGCAGCAGCTACACTAGAGTTGAAGCTCATTTGCTGCAGAAATCAGGGAAGGGGATTATCAAATGTCCGAAGGTTTCATATGAAATGCTGAGTGAGATGAGGAGGGAAGTGGAAAGGTGCAAGGAGCTGGTGGAAAGAGCAAAGACACGCACCGTTGCTTTGCCTGTAGGTCACAACAAGAAGAACAAGAGAGGACCTGCTTCTATATTGGAAAAATCTTGGGCATTGCAAGACCGCAAGCACTTGGATGCTTTAATTGTTAGAGCAATGTATTCTGGAGGGGTATCTTTCAACTTTCTGAGAAACCCATATTTTAGAGAAGCTTTTGCATTTGCTTGCAGCCGCAATTTGCAAGGTTACACAATCCCTGGGTATAACAGGGCTAGGGAATCACTCGTGAAGCAAGAAAGAAGGCACATAGAGCATCTATTGGAGAGTACAAAGAGCACATGGCTAGAGAAAGGGGTCACAATCTGCAGTGATGGTTGGTCAGATCCTCAGAGGAGGCCAATCATCAACTTCATTGTTGTTTCTGAGAAAGCTCCAATGTTTTTGAGGGCTGACAATTGTGAAGGAGAATACAAGTAAAAAGAATATATTGTTGAGAAGTTGAGGTCTATTATTGATGAAGTAGGGCGACAAAATGTGGTACAAGTCATCACAGATAATGCTGCAAACTGCAAAGGTGCTGGCCTTTTAATTGAAGCTGAATATGATCACATATTTTGGACACCTTGTGTAGTGCATACTCTCAACCTTGCTATGAAAAATATATGTGAACCCAAACTACCAAGGACACCTACTGATGAGGATATGCATGTTTGGGGACAACTAGAATTTATACACGATGTTAAAGTTGAGGCTACTATGATCAAGAATTTCATAATGAATCATGGCATGCGTCTTTCCATGTTCAATGAGTTCAGCCATTTGAAGTTGCTTTCTATTGCTGAAACAAGATTTGCATCGGTTGTGTGTATGCTAAAACGGTTTGTTGAGGTAAAAGTAGCTCTCCAACACATGGTGATTAGTGACAAATGGAGCATCTACAAAGAGGATGCTTCAACTGCCCAACATGTAAAGGAAAAAATACTAAGTGATGTCTGGTGGGGCAATGTAGATTACATTCTTAGGATCACTACTCCTATCTATGATATGATACGCTTTGTGGACACCGACACCCCGTGTCTTCACTTAATCTATGAGATGTGGGATTCAATGATTGAGAAAGTGAAGAAAGAGATATATCTGTATGAAGGGAAGGAACCAAATGAGGAGTCAGACCTCTACTCTGTTATTCATGATATATTGATTGCTAGGTGGACAAAAGGCAATAATCCACTGCATTGTTTGGCTCATTCACTCAATCCAAGGTAACACTATACACTATACAGTTTAGAATTCAGCTCAGTTGCTCATGTTCTAAATTGTAATGCTAAATTGCCAAATGCAGATTTTACAGCAACAAAGTGGCTTGAAGAAGGTGCTGGCCGACTACCCCCCCACAAGGGTAAGGAGGTATCACAAATGAGGATGACTTGTTTCAAGAAGTTCTTTCACATACCGCAAGAGTTGGCTCAAGTAAAGGAAGAATACTCAAGGTTTTCTAGTTGTTCAGAAGAATTCAATGATTCTGATTCTATATATGATAGATGGGCTGTTTCCCCAATGACTTGGTGGACAAATCATGGACAATCTGTCCCTCTATTGATGAGTTTGGCCATAAAATTGCTGAGCCAACCGGCCTCCTCTTCTTGCTGTGAAAGAAATTGGAGCACGTATAGCTTCATCCATAGTGTCAAGAGAAATGCCTTAACTCCTGAGCGGGCTAAAGATTTGGTCTTTGTGCACTCAAATCTGAGGCATTTGTCAAGAAGAACTGATGCATACAAGACAGGAGAGACAAGGATGTGGGATGTTGGAGGAGATTCTTTTGATTCCCTTAGTGGTGTAGGTCTTCTGGAAGTTGTTGACCTCTCCATTGATGAGCCGGAGTTGTAGGCTGTATCATTTGGATTGGGTGATCTTGATGTTCAAAGTGTGGAGGATAATGAGGAAGCCGAGGAAGAAGCTTGATGTTGATGGCTTAATGTTATCCTATCCTACTATAGTACTATATTGCTAGTTTGCTACGAGTGTAATAGACCTTTTATTAATTTCCTATATTAGAACTTGCTATCATGTTATTCTGAGTGTAATAGACCTTAAATGTCTCTATGTTGAACTTGAACATCTATTTTGCAATTTCATATGCATTGTTATCTATTTATTAAAAAAATAGTAAAACGTATCCGCGTATCGGGTTTCTTAGGAAATTGCCGTATCCGCGTATCCGTATCCTTCTGATACCGATACGCGTATCCGTATCAGTGCAACTAGCTCCGAGGATACGTATCCTGGGCGTATCGGATATGTATCGCATATGCGATACGCGACTTTAGGGATGTATCCGTGTAACATAGGTGGCAACACATTCATGGTGATCAAACTCTCAGGATTGGATGTCCACACTTGTTCCAGTACAAGCAAGATGAAGGGTCGAGAGGCTTCCATAGCTTGGGTATCTGAAAAGGTGAAAGATGTTGTAAAGGAGGATCCCACTATAAGTGCAAAGAAATTACAGCTTATCAATTTGTGATCACTCCAATGGGTGACAAGACACAATGGCCAAATTTTGACCCTGGGTTTAAAATGATTCCTCCAAAGCTAGAACGGCCTGCTGGTAGACCAAGGAAGAAAAGAATCAAGGCTAGTGGAGAAGCAGGAAAAAGAGGCCCATATCAATGCAAAAGGTGCTTTCAGTTTGGACATATAGAGAAGAGTTGTACTGCTACTCAAGCTGAATTAGAACAAGAGCTTCCACCACCTCGTCCAAAAAAACCAAAAAAGCAAAGGTATTGTAAATAATAAATCATGCCTTATGTGTAATGCATTTTGTTCCCTGTCTAATCCATGTTGCGCCTCTTAGAAAATCCAAATCTGAAGTTGTTGAAGTCTCCACTGTTGATGCTGAACCATCACAAACTGCTGCTGATCCAAAAGTGATGTCCAGTCCAGGTGTAACAACAAGCAGCATGTCTTCTCTTTCTCCGATCAGCCCAGGTCCTACAACAAGAAGGATGGCGTCTATCTCACCTGGAGGAATTAATCGTAGGCTCATTATTAGCTAGAAACATTACCTTTTCAACTCTAATATGTGTGTGAGCATGGCTGGGCAAGTGTGGTCTTTTGTCCAACTCTATGTGTGTAAATATAGTGCCGCTATGCAACACTATTTCATATTATGGTATTCAGCTGTGAACTTGCAAACTATCAGCTATTATGGTACTGGAATGGAACCAAAATCATGATATATAATGCTCAAAAAGTTGTGTTATATGTTGATGAGATATTATGTTATATCCTAGTGAAATAGTGTTTTACATGTTCTCTTATATCCTGTTATAATGCTGCTGAAATTGGGGCTGGAGTGCAGCTACATTATTGCTGGAGGGGAGTTGGAGTGCAGCCATGTAAATGTTACAAGCAAGGGTAAACTTGTCACAGTTAACGTCTGTTAACGTGTGGTTCACAGAAATGGTAAGGAGCTAGAAAGTTACATCTTTTGATGGTAAGTATCATAAGGTGATTCTTTTGATGGTATACATCTAAAGACATGTTCTTTTGATGGTATAGATCCAATTTTCCCAAAAAAAAGGCACATCAGTGATCAGTCCTAAGCCCCAATCATATGCAGATATGTTTAGTGGCGGATCTAGAATTTACTTATTGCTAGGGCCTATATCTAGCGGTGAAAACTGATTATTATGAGCACAGAATTGACTCCAATAAACTTGTCCAAAATTTGGCGAAAAAAGAAAATTTTATGAGCACAAATCGCTGAAAATTAGACGAAAATATGTGCATTAATAGAAGAAATGCAACTTTAACATTTCCTTTACCGATTCACAATTTGACACAAGTTTTCAATATTACATCAAATATTTGAAGTATTCCTATCAGCCTTTCAGTTTGTAAGCCTGTACAAGTACAATGTCCCATAAAGAATCCCCAAAGCATAATCTTCCAAGAGCGTCCTTTTGCACATACACAGCTAACAAAACAACAAACTCTGAATGTCTGCTGGAGCACCCTCTCGTCGGCCAGCAAACATATTGATTTGGATTCCACGCATCAGAAGACTAACCCGATGCTGCAGTGTTGCACTAACCTGATGCAGGCGCGCACGGCAGACGGTGCGGCAGTGGCTGGCCGCCTGGCAAGGCCGATGACCCTTCGGGCTTCGGGCGTGACGCGGTGGGTGCCTAGGGCCTAGGCAGTGGCGGAGGCAGGAGCGGCGACCTCGGTGGCTAGCGTGGTGGCAGCGTGGGCGCAGGCACGGTGACGGCGTGGCGCAGTACTATGGTGGCGGCGTTGGGCTTCAGGTGCGGTCAGGTGGAAGGAAGCCGAATCACATGGTAACAGGGCAGCAGCCAGCAGGCCCTAGTCTTTTCTTGCTGGGCCTTTGTTTCTGGGCCATAAACTATATGGGGTATAGGGTGCTCTTGGGCCAACGACTAGGGCCTAGGCCCTAGGGGCCTTAGGCCCAGATCCTATGTTGAATCACGAATTCACGTTTCACAATCCATCGATCACCAATTTCAGGCATATGGAAACCTTTCGTCCTTATTCTCTAATGTCCACCAACTAACCCATTCACATTTCACAATTCAGTCAATCACCAATTTCAAGCATGCGCCAACATCCAGTCTATTATCTCCACATTTTACTCACTAGAGATGCAGCCTTGTAAAGAAGGCGAGCAGCAGAGCCAAAGCAACAACTACGGTCGACCGCTTGCAGGAACTGGCGCAGACGCACTGTGCAGTGGCGTTGGCCACCGGCAGCCCAGGTACCCGACGGAGCTCAGGGACTGTGGCTACATAGCCAGCGCCCAGCGCTGGAGGACGGTGTCGATGCAGGACCTATGGGATACCCCGCAAGGAAAAGAAGAGACCTAGTCTAACTAGGATTCCTTCCATTTAATCTTAGTAGTAGTACTATTCTGTAATCCTACTAGGAACTCTCATTGTAAACCGACCAGGACTCGAACCTCCTGACTATATAAAGGAGGACAGAGTTCCTGGACAAAAGATTCTATGAATAACAACACACAATCAATCCAACGCAAAGGCTAATGCCAACTGGACGTAGGGCTATTACTCGACCAACGGTCGAGGGCCCGAAACAGGATAAATCGACTGTCTCTTGCGTTCACCATCGAGTTTCGCATACGCTGAAGCCTAAACAATACTACCCCGAGGACCCCTGTGGCAGGCTATCAGTGGTAAAACATCGATAGTTGGCGCGCCAGGTAGGGGCTTTCGGTGAATTTGCATCCGAGAGCTTGATGGACCTCGACGATATGATCTTTTCGACGGGATCAACCTTCATCTTCGGTTCATGGATCTGTGAGGCGGACGACAACGGCGAGCTACAAGGCCATCTCCTCGAAGATTTGGAGCACCATAAAGACCATTCGACTTCGGCGACTACGATAGATCAAATTGCCAGAAGATTCACGCAGTTTGTGATATCCGACCTGGCTTGGATTTTGTGGCTTTGCGCATCCGACTCAAACTCAGGCTTTGCATCCGAGATGGAGTCTTACCCGAGTTCTTTCAAGCAACCGAGTTCTTTTCCGATGGGGCTCAAGAACGCCACCTCGGCCTATCCAGAATATAACTTGGGGGTACAATCAGGAAACCGACAACGATAACAGAGCAATTCACACACAGGAAGTATTCATGATTCGCCGCCCTCGATCACCATTGATCCCCTAGAATCACCTAATGTTAGGTCATCAGATCAATCTGAGTCCAACATATCACCCTTTGCCTAGGGGCACGATGGTGAGAATGAGAATCAGAAGCAAGCCAGAGAAAGAAGAAATAAATTGAAACAAGGATGCCAGCGCCGGGCTAGGCAGCGGAAGGAGGCTTGGATCAAATATGAGTCAGATCTAGCCGAGTACAATAGAAGAAAATCAAAACAAGAAGTCGAAGAAAGACACGCAGCGAATACACCCTATAATAGGATCTGAGAAGCACTAGAAGAACTCGGAGTGACCTCACATCCCAGTGAAAAGCAAGAACAGATTCGAGACCTCCTCCGATCAGCAGCTCTAAGGACACACGATGAAAGGACCTGCTCAAGACTACCCGCCAGGTCAACATCTCATAGGCAAGAAGATCAAAATCAAAGGAAGTCCGCTTTTGAGAGACTTGGACCAAGTGGAAGTCACAATAGAGAAAGTAGAAGGGACCATAGTCAAAACCACCGAGTTGAACAACCAAGAGAGAACAGAAGCAGAGCACC
The DNA here is from genome assembly GCF_019320115.1 of Miscanthus floridulus. Classification (NCBI taxonomy): domain Eukaryota; kingdom Viridiplantae; phylum Streptophyta; class Magnoliopsida; order Poales; family Poaceae; genus Miscanthus; species Miscanthus floridulus. The sequence goes on from NC_089591.1 coordinate 35,048,100, forward strand.
TATTCAGACAGCCCCACAGAACTACTTTCACCAAAACAACAGTTGGCTAGAAGGAGGTGCTGAATCAGAATACAAAGAAGCCAGAGCGCATGATAGATTCCCCTATTTTGGAAACTGACTTGCTACAATGCGGCTACCATACAAGTTCAAACCGTCCAACCACTCTAAATATGATGGCAAGACCGAACCAAGGCAGTGGCTGAGAATCTACTCACAGTCAATTGAATTGGCTAGAGGAGACGACGATATCAAGACCTTGTTCTTTCCCATGGCCCTAGAAACCATGCCTCTCCAATGGTTCGACAAATTGAATCCAGGATCAATCAGAAATTGGGAAGACTTGCAAAGAGCTTTCTATGAGAATTTCACGGGTATCATTATGCACCCCATCACTCACGCTGAATTGAAAGGACTTAAGCAGAAAGGGGGCAAAAGTCTCAGAGATTATTATCGATGATTTGGCGAACTGCGTGCTCAAGTACATGACATCACCGAACGAGATGTAATTGAAGCTTTCTCTCATGGAATCATGGCTAGGTGGCAATTTCAAGACTTCTGCAAAGAAAACCCGAGAAGCAATGAAGAATTTAGATGAACAGTAGAAAAGATGATTACTGCAGAAGAGAAGACACGAGAAAGGTTCCCGGATAGAAACAACCGAGACAACCCAGACAAACAAAATCATCGAAACAACAGACATGAGGAAAGAAAGCGTGGATCAGACAACACCATAGCAGTGGCTGGCAAATCAAGGAAGTTTTCCAAACCTAGAAGGAATGATGACATTGAAAACATGCATTGCCCATTATATCCTAATGGAAAGCACACCATCGAAAATTGCTACACCTTCAACGAACGATACACAAGGAAAGATAGTAAGGGGAACACTAAAGAAGACAGTTAGAAAAAGAAGAAGACAACCACGAAGATAAAGGATTCCAAAAATCCAGAGGGATGGTAGTAGTGATCTTCGCCGGGGCCCCAGACTCCAGAAGCAAACATCAAGAAAAGCTAGCTCTACGAACCATCATGGCAGCAGAACCGGCTACTCCAAGATATCTCAATTGGTAACAGTATCCAATCCAATTTTCAAGAGAAGACCAATGGACCAGCGTGGGAAACGCAGGCCATTACCCATTGGTTCTAAACCCAACTATTGCTGGTATGACTGTCACAAAAGTACTAATCGACGGGGGAGCCAGACTCAACATCATCTTTTCAGAAACCCTAAGGAAGATGGGACTACAACTCGCTGGGATGATTACACCAACGAGCATACCTTTTTATGGCATAGTACCCAGCAAGGCAGCCATGCCACTTGGACAAATCACTCTACCGATTACTTTTGGAACTCCCTCAAACTACCATATAGAGTTCATCAAGTTTGAAGTTGCAGACTTTGAATCATCATACCATGCAATCCTCGGACGTCCAGCACTAGCAAAATTCATGGCAATACCGCACTACCCATACCTATTGCTCAAGATGTTAGGGCCTAATGGTGTACTTTCCCTTCAAAGTGATTTGAAGCGCGCTTCCACTATTGCCGCAGAAATAAGTCTAGAGGAACTAGAGATACCAGCTAAAAAGCCTAGCATCCTAGCAGCTCCAAAAGAAGCCGACGTCAAGCAAATTGACCTGGGCACCGGAGATCCCTCCAAAATGGCAACCATCAGCACCCACCTCTTGGCAAAATAGGAACTCGCGCTCACCAACTTTCTTTAGGACAACAAAGATATCTTCGCTTAGAAGCCGGCCGACATGCTAGGTGTCCCAAGAGAGTTGGCTGAGCACAGAATCGATATCAACGAAGGCTCCAAACCTATGAAGCAACGGCTACGACGGTTCTCACCCGACAAAAAGGCAACAATTAAAAAAGAAATCACAAAGCTAATGGCAGCCGGATTCATCAGAGAAATCCTTCATCCAGATTGGCTAGCAAATCTAGTTCTAGTACAAAAGAAGAATACGGACGAGTGGCGCATGTGTGTCGACTACACAGATCTCAACAAACACTGCCCAAAAGATCCATTTGGCCTACCACACATTGATCAGATAGTTGATTCAACAGCAGGATCTGCCCTATTATCCTTTCTTGATTGCTATTCAAGATATCACCAAATTGCTTTAAAAGAAGAAGACCAGAGCAAGACATCTTTCATCACTCCGTTCGGTGCCTACTGCTACAAGACCATGTCGTTTGGACTCAAGAATGCTGGTGCCACTTACCAAAGAGCTATCCAGACGTGCCTTGGTGAACAGATCGGCGAAAACGTAGAGGCATACATGGATGATGTAGTAGTGAAAACAAAGAACCCAGACACACTTATTGAAGACTTAAAGCAAACCTTCGAAAACCTGAAAAGGTGGAGGTGGAAATTGAACCCAAGCAAGTGTGTATTCGGAGTTTCTTCAGGACAACTACTTGGATTCTTGGTCAGTCATCATGGAATCGAAGCTAGCGCCAAACAAATTCGAGCCATAACAGAGATGGGACCCCCTCGAAGTGTCAAAGATGTGCAGAAACTAACAGGCTGCATGGTGGCCCTCAATCGTTTCATATCAAGACTTGGCGAAAAAGGATTACCTTTCTTTAAACTACTAAAGAAGACAGACAAATTCGACTGGACAGAAGAAGCCAATGAAGCTTTTAAAAGACTTAAGGCATACCTCACCTCCTCACCCGTCCTCACACCTCCAAAGAAATATGAAGACATGATGTTGTACATTGCGACAACTTCTACTATGATCAGCACGGCGATAGTCGTAGAAAGAGAAGAAGAAGGGCGCGTATATAAAGTACAATGCCCTGTATACTACATCAGCGAAGTACTGTCAGATTCAAAAATCCGGTACCCACATGTGCAAAAACTACTCTACGCCCTCCTGATCACTTCACGCAAGCTCCGCCACTATTTTGAAAGCCACAAAATCACCATGGTGACAGATTTCCCACTCGGAGACATCCTACACAATAGAGACACAACAGGGCATATATCTAAGTGGGCAGTTGAACTTGGTGCGCTCAACATCGATTTCACCCCACAGAGGGCAATCAAATCCCAAGCCCTTGCTGATTTTGTGGCCGAGTGGACAGAAATTCAACAACCTGTGTCAAATATTATCCTTGACCATTAGAAGATGTACTTTGACGGATCGCTCAAGCTAGGTGGAGCCAGTGCAGGCGTTCTCTTAATTTCTCCCGATGAAAAACAACTCAAGTACGTCCTTCAGATATTATGGCAAGCTACAAACAACGAAGCAGAATACGAAGCCCTCATCCACGGGCTCCGAGTGGCAATTACCCTCAGAATCAAGCGATTGCTCGTATACGGCAATTCGACAGTAGTCATCAACCAAGTCAACAAAGATTGGGACTGCACCAAAGAAAACATGGGCGCTTACTGTGCTGAAATACGAAAACTCAAGAAACATTTTCAAGGATTAGAAATTCTACACGTCCTGCGCGATTCTAAGATTGCAGCAGACGTCCTCGCTAAGCTCGAATCAGATAGGGCGAAGGTCCCACCTGGTGTATTCATAGAAGAGTTATCAGCTCCCTCTATTAAACAACCCGGTGAGATAACCCCTGAAGTCTTAGCTAAAGGCAACCAGATCTTGGTAATCACCACCTCATGGACCCAGGTTTTTATTGATTATATCAAAGAAAATAAGTTATCAGCAGAAAAAAAGGAGGCTACCCGAGTTGTTCGCAGAAGCAAGAACTACGTCCTAGTGGGGGACAAGCTGTACAGAAGAGCCGCATCATCAGGAATACTCCTAAAATGTGTCTCGTTTGAAGAAGGCAAAGAGATCTTAGAAGATATACACTCAGGTTGCTGTGGAAATCATGCCGCTTCAAGAATACTAGTCGGAAAAGCATTCCGCACCGGATTCTACTGGCCAACCGCTTTGAAAGACGCAGAAGAACTCATCAGAAAGTACAAAGGTTGTCAAATATTCGCAAGACAAGCTCATGTACCAGCTCATAATCTCATCTGCATCCCACCCGCTTGGCCTTTCTCTTGCTGGGGGCTAGATCAAGTAGGACCTCTCAAGAAAGCAAAGGGCGGTCTTGAGTACATCTTTGTAGCAATTGACAAGTTCACCAAGTGGATTGAACACAAACCACTCGCAAAATACTGCGCAGCCAAAGCAGTCGAGTTCATCCAAGACATTATGCACCACTTCGGAATGCCCAATCGAATCATCACAGACTTGGGTTCCCCTTCACAGCTACGGAATTCCAAAGTTGGGCACAGGATTGCGGTTTCAGCATATATTACGCATCAGTCGCACATCCAGAAGCCAACGGACAGGTAGAAAGGGCTAATAGACTCATACTTGCCGGATTAAAACCAAGATTGTATGAAGAACTAGTGGACTATGGATCCAAGTGGATTGAAGAATTACCCAAAGTAGTATGGGGGCTACGAACTCAAATAAGCAGAGCCACCGGATACTCACCTTTCTTCCTAGTTTACAGATCAGAAGGCGTACTACCTGCCGACTTGATCTGGATGTCACCAAGGATAGAACAGTATGACGAAGGGGAAGCAGAACACACCCGAAGATTAGAACTCGACAGCACAGAAGAAGTCAGAGTAAACGCTACCCTTTAGTCAGCCAGATACCTCCAAGGTTTAAGACACCACTACAACAAGAGTACCCAGCCTCGATCACTCCAAATCGGGGACCTAGTACTAAGAAGGATACAAAAAACTAACGAACGCCATAAACTACTCAGCCCATAGGAAGGTCCTTTTATTGTCACAACAGTCACCAGACCAGGCACATACAAGTTGACAACCGAGGATGGAAAAAAAGTCAGCAACACATGGCACATCAGCCAACTAAGAAGATTCTACGCGTGAAAATAACTCAAGGAAGAATATATATTCAAGAAACAAGGGATCAACGTTCATGATCAATATAGATAATGCTCATCGACAACATATGTATCATTATAGTTTATCAACGCTCATGATAAATAAAGATGGCTTTTTGACAAACATATGTCTCATTATGGCTTTCCTTGAGTTGTTTCCGCTAAGCAAACCGGCGAGGAGTGCCAATGAGGGTAGCTAATAAGCTAACACCCAAAACAAAAAGCAAAATGGCTGAAAATATGCCTGAGCATACCGGTCGAGAGCAAAAGAGCTAAAAAGATGCTTGAGCCCGCCGATGAGGGTAGCTAACAAGCTAACACCCGAAACAAAAAGCAAAATGGCTGAAAATATGCCTGAGCATACCGGCCGAGAGCAAAAGAGCTAAAAAGATGCTTGAGCCCGCCGATGAGGGTAGCTAACAAGCTAACACTCGAAACAAAAAGCAAAATGGCTGAAAATATGCCTGAGCATACCGGCCGAGAGCAAAAGAGCTGAAAAGATGCTTGAGCTCGCCGATGAGGGTAGCTAATAAGCTAACACCCGAAACAAAAAGCAAAATGATTGAAAATATGCCTAAGCATACCAGCCGGAAGCAAAAGAGCTGAAAAGATGCTTGAGCCTGCCGATGAGGGTAGCTAATAAGCTAACAACCGAACCAAAAAGCAAAACGACTAGAACTAAACCTGAGCATAAATCAGGGCAACTTCAAGACAAGACCCTCCAGCTACTTGTGCCAAATAGCAAGAGGCTCGGGGGCTACACTCAGCTAGATGTACTTTTTTCTTCAAAAAGCCATAAGATCAAGAAAGTTTGCCAAGACAACGATCTACATACACCAAGTTGTTTACATGGTACAGATGGAAGCCAGGCAAGCACTCGACAGGTCAAGAAAGTTTGTCAAGACAACGATCTTGTCAAAACAGCAATATACCGAGTTGTTTACATGGCACAGATGGAAGCCAGACAAGCACTCGACAGGTTAAGAAAGTTTGTCAAGACAACGATCTTGTCAAAACAGCAATATACCGAGTTGTTTACATAGCACAGATGAAAGCCAAACAAGCACTCAACAAATCAAGGCTCAGATAAAAGCCATACAAACAATCGACCTACCAAGAAAGTTCCTCCAACAGATGAAAGAACAGGATCACTCTAAGCTACGGATGCACGCCACGTTCAAGAAGCAACTACTCGGAGAAAAATTCTGATCACTTGGACAACTCATTTGAAAGGCGAAGACATCCATGCAAGGAAAACATCAACAAAGAGAATCTTCATTCAAAAACAAGTATAATATCTTATTACAAGAGACTAGAGTGCAAAAGTCAATTACATCAAGCCTCGTCAGGAGAAGGAATATCAAGATTATCTACAATCCTATTAGCTAGATCTTCAACCTCAGGCTCCACCTTTTCAATGGCATCCATATGTTCTTGACTCTCGGCTTCCTCTACAACCTTGGACAAAGGGAACTCCGGAGCAAGAACCCAGACCTAGGCGAGAACATTCCTAGTGCATAAGTGGGCACACCTCTTCACAAACTCCTGGAAATGGGTCGAAACTCGGGGAATGAACTGAGCCCAAGGTTGACCGTCATCTGCTGGAGTCCGGAGAAGACCGGCTACTGACTGGAAGGATTTCCACAAAGTATTTCAGTTCTCAGTGGCCGTCGCCAACTTGCCAGTCAAGACCTCAATAGTCTTTTGGGCCTGCACAAGATCTCCATCAGCTCCATGCCTAATCAACTTAGCGAGCACGAGTTCTTCTTCAGCACAAGTAATTACCTCCTCAGCCCGGTTGTGACTATTGCGGATAGTTGTCTTCATCTCCTCAAGACCCTCCGAGAGCTTCTACTTTTCAATTCGGAGAGCTAGACCAGGCAACAAAAACAAGTCAGCGGAAAAGAAAATTAGAGTACAAAAGAAAAAACAAGACAGAATACAAAAGGAAACAAAAAGAACCCGCAATACCTTTGCACTCATTCTTCAGGGACTCCACTGTAGCATCCCTCTGCTTCTCTACCTCTACTACCCGGGCACGGAGAGCCTTTTCTTCCTCTTGCTGCATTTGACGCTCAGCCTCCATCTCGGCTCGACAGAGATCAAGATCCGATTTTAGGGTACTCACCTGAGAAGACAACTTTTTCTCATTTTCAGACGAGAAAAAGAAGCCGGTGTGATCCTGAGAAAAGGACTAAACAAAGAGAGAGAGAGAGAGAGAGAGAGAGAGAGAGAGAGAAAAGAGGCATAAGAACAAAGCAACGATGAACATCTAGAGAAAGAACTCTAGAAAAAACCTACCTAGAGCTTTTCACCAAAGGAAGTCGAAAAGACCCCCCAGGCAGCAGTCAGCTCTGACAAACGATGAGTGGCGTCAAACTGCAGCAACACATTGTCGTCCAAATGCTGATTGCTGGTTCCAAGGGGAGCAGAAGGAGAAGCCGGTGCAGGCAAAGGCAAAGCCAGGGCCATATCCTAGGAAGCCCCGGCTGCCTCCTCAAAAGAACCCACTGCCGTGGCCATAGTCACCTCCGGAGCAATAGGATCAGCAGCAGCCTAAGCACCAGGGAGCCCTATCTCCTTCATAGCCACCTCACCGACTGAACATTCCAAGTCCCGAGACCCAGCGCACAGAGGCAGGTCAGAGGACTGAGAAGAAGTCAGCGGAGGGTTAAGGGAAGGCGAGGGTCTGCAAGATGATAAAGAAACTCGTCAATAAGAATATGAGTCAGGAAAAAGGAAGACAAAAGCAAAGAAGCATAGACAAAGAATTACTTACTCAGCTACCCTCTTCTTCATAAAACCAAGAGAAGACCTTGTAGGAGGAACTATGGCGGCAAAAACATCACCGCCACCCTACGATAGGAGCGACGCAGCCAGTACTGGAGTCTCAGAAGAACTCGACAGGAGCGGCGCGGCTGGTACCGGAGCCCCAGAGGAACTCGGTACCGGAGCCCCATAAGAACTCAGTGCCGGAGCCCCAGAAGAACTCGTACCCGATGACCGCTTACTACAAAAAGATCAAGACCAAAGTCAAAACAAAAAGGAGGGGTCCAACAATAGAAAAATAAGAAAAGAACTCACCGACGTGTAACAAGGGCCGCATCATCATCCTCTTCCTCCTCGCCCTCGACCAAGGCCATCATAGCACTAGCTGAAAAAGAACAAAAGTACTCGGTTAAAGACAAAAACAAGCAACAGAAGGACAGAGCGTGTTAATATGCTCACCTAAGAGCATGCTAGCTACAACTGAACTACCTGGATGAGCAATCGACTGGCGAGACTTCTTGGTAGAAGACAAACCAGAAGAAGAATTTTCAGCTCGCCCCCTCTTGCCGATGCTATGAGCAGCTCGAGGAACTGAACGAGGAACATACTCTACATATACATCAGGGTTTGCGGAAGAAACACTAGGAAGCATTACAGCGGTTTGCGACTTACTGGTTAAAGAAGCCCCAGCAAGACTACCCCCAACCCCCACAATGGCAGGGAGGTCGTCAAGGGGGATTGGGTCAATGAAGTTATGCCCCAATTCCTACGAAAAGAATAAGACAACAAGACAAGGAAGATTAAGCGAAAGAAGATATAGCAAAAGAAATACAAAAAGCACCCGCACAAAGAGAAAACAACTTACAGCTGGAGGCGGGTTGTTTGCATAGTACTCAGAGACAGTAAGCGGGACAACGCTTGCTCCTTTTAGCATCTTTTGAAGATGCTCGAGTACCTCCTCGTCGGTCAACTCAAGGGCAGGGACCATGCGTGAAGGATCCTCAGCCCCAGAGTGCTCGAAGCCGAAGTTCTCTCGCTCCTTCAGAGGCTGAACACGACGACAAAGAAAACTTGAGACAATTCTGAAGCCGGTCAAGCCCTACTGCTTCAGAGTGCTTATTTGCTCAAGGAACGGCTGGATCGCCTAGAGCTCGTTCGACGTCAGGGGGTTCTTTTCCCACCGGTCATTAACCGAGGGACCAGATCCAGAATGAACAGCAAGAGAAGGAATCAAATTGGTGGCATAGAACCAGTCAGCGTGCCAATCCCTCACAGAATCAACCAGGTCATAGTCAAAGAATTTGCTTTTAAGACCCTGGCGAAACTGAATCCCGCAACAGCCAAGAACATTGGTGTCTTCATGGTGGGGTTGAGGCTTCAGACGAAAGAAGTGACGGAAGAGAGAAAGAGAGGGAGGAATTCCAAGGAAAGTTTAGCAAAGATGTACAAAAACAGAAAGATGGAGGACGGCATTGGGAACAAGATGGTTCAAGCTAACCCCAAAATAATCGAGAAATCGATGAAGGAAGGCGGAAGCAGGAAGGTAAAGTCTAGCACGGATAAAGGAGACGAAAAGAATGATCTCACCAGGACCTGGAGCAGGAACCCGATGCTCACCTGGAGCTCTCCATTCAGCAATGTCCTTGCTCTAGATCAAACCATCGCTGACAAGCTCACGAAGCTGGTCTTCAGTCGTTGTTGGGGCCAGCCAAACCTTCTAGGCAGCCCTCATGGCCATGAACTCTTGGTTCTCGATCACGGAAAGGGATGACTCCTCATCCACGAAGGCTGCCTGGGACTTGCTCACGGCTTTCTTCCTACCCATGTACTAGCGGAAGCAAAAAGGCACTAGAGAAAGATGAGGCTAAGACAGCGGCGCTCAGGTGACGGCGACAATGGCGGCAGTGGATTTCTAAAAGCTAGGGTTTCAAGGCAAAAGCAGAGCAGTAAAGAAGAAGAAGACAAAAGGCCTTTAAATAGTTTTTACAGCAGTAAAACACGGCCCATCGGGCCCGTTAAAACACAGCATGAGAATGCAACGGTCCATTTACTAACACAGCTAAAATGACGGACGTCACAAATCCACACAACAGTACAGTTCAACGGGCAGATTTCAGACTTATACATCCAGCAACACGGCAGAGTTATTGCTACAAAAAGAACTCATTAGCCATGAAGCAACAAAGGGTTACCTCAAAAGGAACAAAAGAACCCGGTTCTTACAGAAAGAACTCGGGAATCTAAAAAACAACCAAGACATCAGCAGCAAAAAGTATGAAGACAAGATTACTTCCATTTCAAATAGAAGATTACATATTTTACAACACCCAACGAATTCGGTACTACGACAAGCAAAGTAGCAAAAAGGAACCTAGACACAACTAGGCTCTACAAAATACGCCCGGGGGCTGCTCTACTTCACAAACTATCATATTCATGGCTACGGAGACTTTAGACCATACAACAAAATGCTCGATGAATCAAAACAGCACACCAGGAGGGTATTTATAAACCCAAGAAGCGGTGCACATGGACCGAGAGCACCAACAAAACAAACTTGACAAAGGACATAGTGAAAAGACAGAATTCAATAAAAAAGGACTCAAGCGTGAAGGAACAGTACTCGGACAAACCTAACAAAGGACACAGTGAAAAGACAGAATTCAATGAAAAGAGAACTCAGGCGTGAAGGAACTGTACTAAAAAAACGAGCATATTCAGAAGAATATACCAACAATGTACAACTCATGAACAAACAACATTTACACCCAACCACCACCATACAGCTACATCTGACAACAGCAGACTACCAGAAAATAGGCCAAGACCCTGCATCTGAGTTCTTTTGAACAAAAGAACCCAGATATACACTCGGGGCCTGCAAAAGAAGAGGTTTTCAGTTCTTCAAACAACTCAAATTCAAGACCCTCCAACTCTTTGTTCCAAACAGCAAGAGGCTTGGGGGCTACACTCAGTGAGTGCACTTTTTTCTTCAAAAAAACGCACATCACTCAGGATACTTTCTTCAAGACAGCAGTTTTTCAAACAACTCAAATTCAAGACCCTCCAACTCTTTGTTCCAAATAGCAAGAGGCTCGGGGGCTACACTCAGTGAGTGCATTTTCCTCTTCGAAAAAATGCACGTCACCAAGAAGATTTCTTCAAGACAGACTACTTCAAGGCGAACTGTAACCGAGTTCTTTTTGATAAAGAACCCAGATATATGCTCAAGAACCCTTCGACAAAGAATCAGAGCAATTTCAAGACAAGACCCTCCAGCTCCTTGTTCCAAACAGCAAGAGGCTCGGGGCTACACCCAGATGGGCACTTTTTCTTCAAAAAAGCGCACATCACTCAAAGATCTCAAGAAGCGCTACACGGTTTCGCTCTAGAAAGCACTCGGACAACACTTGTTACTACTCGGCAAGACCTGGAGGAACAAGACGAGGCTTCCAGAGCTCAACCATGAAGTGCTCGGAGGCTTATCGATGCGGGACCCATGGGATACCCCGCAAGGAAAAGAAGAGACCTAGTCTAACTAGGATTCCTTCCATGTAATCTTAGTAGTAGTATTATTCTGTAATCCTACTAGGAACTCTCATTGTAAACCGACCAGGACTCGGACCTCCTGGCTATATAAAGGAGGGCAGAGTTCCTGGACAAAAGATTCTACGAACAACAACACACAATCAATCCAACGCAAAGGCTAACGCCAACTGGACGTAGGGCTATTACTCGACCAACGGTCAAGGGCCCGAACCAGGATAAATCGACTGTCTCTTGCGTTCACCGTCGAGTTCCACATACGCTGAAGCCCGAACAATACTGCCCCGGGACCCCCATGGCAGGCTATCGGTGGTAAAACATCGATAGACAGGTAGTCAGGTACGGCTGTGGAAGGGCAGGACGGCGGGGCAAGCTGGCCGATGGCGCTCAATAGGAAGAGGGAGGGGAAGTTGAAGGCTTTGGGAGGTAGAGCGCTATGCGCAGGGGCAGACCCAGGGTTTGGGTGCTTCGTTTGGCACAGCAGGAACGGAAGAGAAGGCGTGGGCGTACCTGGTGGGGGCTCGTCACCGGCAAAACCCTCAGCAACTGGCGTAGGGCGGCGACGGCGCCACCAGATAGACAGCGCACAAGAGGACGACGAGGGGCACGGGAGAACTGAGACTGCCGGAAAACAAAAGGGTAGGGAGGTTATGGCCTTATGGGCCACTAGCCCAATAACCTCCTTTAGACATGCATATACGAGTGTTAGGCTGGATTCTCAGGAAAAAAAACTGATATCTTTTTTTTTCGCATGAAGCTGATCTGAACATAGACAGCAAAATGCGTATATGAAAACGTTTAACCTGGTCCAATGTTATTATTTGAATGATTTTACACTGAAAAGTGAACAGAGATTTGATCTAATCCAAATAGGATGTCTAACCCGTGTTGTTATTTTTGTGTGCTATAATTATGCATGACTCAACGTGAACATATTCCCTTGTGTGTAGCGACAGGTAAAAATCAAGATATAATACAGTTAGCTGGTTGAAGCTATTGCCAAAAGAAACACCACACATAACTTGTAATTTTCTATGCATATATGAAGAAAAGGTAAAGAACTTGTTAAAGTGTGCAACTAGGTCCCACGTGAATTCTTGTGAGTCAAGACAACGGGATTAAAGGATTAATAGTTGTTTAAATTGAGATGAAGTGCATGTTGGAATTTACTGGTGAACACCCCCCCCCCCCCACACACACACACAAACATATGTATTTAAATGGGGGCATTTAGGTTTATTACATGCAATTTAAATCTTTTATATTTTGAATTCGAGTAATAAACATATCATATTATTAATGGGATACAAAGCTTAAATGCATATATCAATCGATACACATCATCTTTACCCGGATTTGCACAGCTCCATTTCACTAGTGAAATCATTTTTTGGTTTCAGCTCCACAAGCAGCTCTACCAGTGGAGCTAGAGCTTAAACCGTTTGGCAAAATAGCTCTACATGTAGAGTTTCTTAAAACATGCTCACACATAGCGAGTGGGAGGTGGGAAAAGCTACTAGAATTTTTTTTAGCTCCATCTTTCACCCATCCTTTGTGAGAGCACGTTTTAAGAAACTCCTCAGGTGGTGATATTTCATTTTACCCTGTTTGGCATAAAACAACCCCTAGAGCTAGTGAAGGAGCTGTGCCAAACGAGACCACATTCACTTCAACAGGCCAGAGTGTTGTCGGATCGATTATCTCTAGCAATGAAGATCAACAAATCGCACATAGGGGATCAGGTGGGTAGCACACAGGACACAAATTTATACTAGTTTTGTGGCAAAACCGCCTAATCTAATGCCCTCTTAAGAGTACTTGTCGCATATTAAACACTAAGTACCTAAGAGAGTGCACTAAATCATGTCGTTCCGTCGAGCACACCCCAAGGGAAAACTTGAAAATCCACATTTTTCCCTCAGGATCATAAATGAGTGGATAAAGTTTACATCATTCTTAACCATTTCTTACATCACTTTATTACAATATCAAAGTATTACACAAGTTGAATGCAACAACAGAATTAAAATAGTTTACACGTAAAAGAGCTTATACATTTCGGGTTCACAAGTTTTATCTTGTAGCGGAGCACAACATATGACAAGAGTTACATCAGAAATAGAGATTAATGGTGAATTATTAACATAGTGAATATTTATAAACCAGATATGATGGCAGATCATATAACTTCTCTTAAAAAAACTTTTAGTGAGGGTTATAAATAAACACTACGACCGAACGCGAAAGGAATCCTCTCTGAGCCCACCAGGAGGTTTCTACACACAAAGGTCGTCTACCATCCATTGGTCACCTGCAACAGGGGGAATAAAACCCTGAGGACTCGATTGTACTCAGCAAGACTTATCCGACAGAAGGAAAGTAAAAGACTCTAAGGATATGCAAGGCTTATTTGGTTTGCTGGTTTATTGCCTTTGTAGGAAGCATTACTAATAGTGCATCCTTATGTTCCAAGTTTTTAGCAGTTGTTTTTAGTTAATTAGTCAATCATTCTAGGTAAGCACCTATGCTACTTTCAAGCATATGGATAAACAATCAGAACCATTTTATCACCTTCCAAGTTCCAGTTTTTACTACAGTGCTAGACCATAACCAAGTCGATATCGTCTCAGAGAAACGATGATTCGTGAATCAATGTATCCCAGCTGGGTACCCCGAAACGCATGCCCCCACTTGTACCCCAGGCATAAACGGAACCAACTCGTCTCACTCCTATCAAGGGGTCTAGGTCCCCGTCCAAACTTGGACTCCAAGCCTCCAACACCCGAGACCTAGTCTCATATGGTGCTTAGACCTCCACCTAGTACCCACCCCTAAAGTCGGTCTGGAAAGAGCCAGAACCCATAACAAGAGAATAACAAGTCTTCCCGCTCCCATAAGTATGTGCTTAGGATAATAAGTCTGTGACCTAACTACCATCCACAGCAACGGACGGTCCTCAATCGACACAGGCGGGACAAATGCAACTAGATCCTCACTCGATTGCCTATCCAAGTCCAAATCCAAAGTATGGTCCTACCCGGTATCCAATTATTATCCATATATATTTCATGTGATAGTAACAATAATATCTTTTTCTATATCTCGCGAGTGACAGGTAATCACTCGACTTCTACCAGGATCCTATAGCATAGCAATCTACACGATCCTATCATACTAGTAAGACTTATAGGATAAGGATATATATTTATGCAAGTGGATTTCATTAAACTCCTTTAAACTTAATGCACAAGCATAAAATAAAGTGCAGAATAATAGGAGTTATGCACCGGAGCTTGCCTAGGCAAGATATAGTCAAAGGTTAGCATTCCATCGTGGTAACATGATCATCAAGGCACCATCTTTTATGCTACTCTGATCGACTCAATGATCCATCGTTGTCCCTATGATGATACACGTAGATGCAACGTAGAGACGTAATTAATTTACGCCAGCCACAGCTCTAAGAATACGGCTACGCCTCGCAAGCTAACGAGCTAGCTCTAATGTCTAACGTATTAGTCCACGTATCCACGTTATCGAGTAAGGTGTCGTTTTCCCGGGAAAATGTTTTAGTTCTACCATACCGAGGTGTTTCGGCATTTTTTTGATTTAATATATTTATATATACTTACACTAGGGCTCATTAACTATCTTAGCAAACTAATTGATATGAAGCTACAAAAATTACAGTGAGCACCTAATAATGTTAGTAACTTTCTGTGAAGATTTCAGCGCCAACACTATCACCAAATTCGTCACAATAATTCCTACAAATTTATGTTTTAACAATATTAAGTACATCAAATTAATTAGATTACTCTTGAAAATTCTATGAACTATGTGAACAAAATATACTAGCAGATAGATCATGATTTTAGGAACTGAACAAATTAGTTTCACAATTTTTTGGTTAATTATACCAATTTATCTCGAATTTACAAGCTAGTCTTGGAAACTAAATTAGAAACGCTTTAAAAAAAGAAAAGAAAGACAAAAACAAAAAAAGGGCCGGTGGCCATCCATTCGGCCCAGTAGCCCGGCTTAGCCCAATGTAGGACGCGGGCGCGTGCAGCAGGCTAGCCCAGCAACAGCCGAAGGTGGGGAGCCCCCGCGCGCCCGCTCTTTTGCAAAAGAGGGCTCGGGCTTTTAGATATTTAAGCGGAACAATGAAGCACTATTACCATAGACTTGCGTTTTGCTTCTAGGACCCCAGAATGTGCCGTCTTTGCAATGGGGCCATCCTTGGTGTCCCTACGCGCGATGATGCGGCAACCGACGTCAACCTGTGGTTTCCCCGAGCAACAGGGGACCTGTTCTAACCAACTAAAGGGCCAACCACCATCAACAGTTCAGACGGCAACGATGGATCACGGTTAGATACAGGGAGGTGCTCTAAGATACGCTGTAGCGATCGGCGGTGGTTCACGGCGATGGTGTAGCCGTTCCGGCGAGCCTATGCACTCTCGGAAGGGTAGAGGCGGCGTTGAAGCATCAGTAGCTCACCGTGGTGCACTCTCTAATGATGGTTGAAGCAAGGAAAGGTCATGATGGTCTAGCCATGTGCGCCCAGGCACGGCGGCGATGTCCCGCGATGGACCTAGCGCGTCACCGTAGCTCCGATGGAGGCCCTAGACAGAATGACACAAGCACCAGCTAGAGGAGGTAAAGACAAGTTCACGGATATGAGCAATCGAACTACTACTAGCCCTACGGTCTTACCCCCAACTTCTCGGCATGGTGGCGTTTTGACCGGTGACGAGCAAAATGCTAAATTGGCGGTCGGTAGCACTTGGCGGGGCATGGGGAAGATAGGGCACCTAGTTGTCTTCTTATGCCACTTACTGGTGCAAGGAATTGAACTGTGAAACCCTAAGCTAGGCGAATTGGAGGGCGGAAAGGTGGAGCTCTAGCCGTAGTCATGCCATGGAGAGAGCACATGAATGAGGGTGAGCGAATTAAGATGGGTGGCTCCATTCGATGGTGGTAGCACGAACACGTGCGCACAGGTGACAGTTCATGGGGCTTGGCGCAACGTGCTTGGATGGAGCGACAAGACACAAGCGGGGGCAAGGCAAAGCAGAGGAGCATCCCATCGCCACTATGACCGGGGCCAATGACCAGACATGGTGGCAGTGGCATACGCCAAGGGCCCGACGCAATACATGAATCAAAAGGGTGAGGCAGGCATCACGTTGGCTGAGCAATGACCACCGCAGCCACGGCTTGCCCTGCATGTGGCACCGTGGCCATCCGCACAAGCATGACGCACACATAGCAGCGGGAGCTAGGCCACATAGTCGAGGCCAACCAACACTAGGCCATAAACGCTACACGGCACCACCTAGGGTGTGAGTTGGCCAGTGGTAGCAGCCCAGCCACGGCCAGAGCCGGGTGCCAGTAGCGCCCACGCACGCGGTGACCGTGAACCCAGACCGAGAGATGGCAACTAGTGACGTGCACGCATTTTAAAGTGGAGCAAAAGCTATCAATGATCGCGATTGAGGTTCAAGTAATTCCCATAACCTAAAGCCAGCGATACCAGCCATCAAGCGGAGTGATTGCCATGAGCAGGGAGCAACCAGAGAAGGGGATAAAAGAGTGCCAACATGGGCTCGCTATGCTGAACGTCAGTACCATGGTCAAGCACTCACTTAGAGGCAACCAACGGTACAAGAACATGAAACTAGGGTTTAAACAATTTAGTCCAAATTTGAATGCCAAAACGGCATTGTCTACTATCTTTTTCTGACTTAGAAAAGGGCAAGGGTTCAGTTAGAACTAACAACCTTTAGCACTTTTGTCACAATTTTTAAAATGTCTAAACCCTATTAATTTCAACCAACAAGTATTTCGCACAATAGTCCATACTTTGTGCTAACCCATAGGGGCAAAATATCTAAGCACCATTTAACTATTTTGCTCAATATAATTCGCCAAAAATGACATTTTAAACATAAGTCCAAATTCCTGCCAATTCAACGGAATAGCTGATTTTTAGTTTCAGGTTCGATTTTTGAGCTCTCAAGAACACTAGTTAACAATATTTGTTTTCAAAATTTAAAGTTGCATTTTCAACTACACCACTTGCTCCTCAACTCTACTTAAATACTACACACAAGTTATATTTTATTTTTGTTTATATAAATTATTTTTCATACCAAACAATTAAAATGATTTATCCTATTTTTCTTGTTAGGATTTTGATTAGCACATTTTACGCACTAAGTAGGTTAACTTGGATATTTATTTGAGTCCCCAAAAGTGAGTCACAAAGGATTCGCTTATCATTTCATATGCGTTATAAATTTTTTAAACTCAAAAACTTGTTTGGCTAATCTCTTTCTTGGGCCTCAATCTCGGTGCTAAGCAAGTTCGTAACACCAGAGGTGTTACAAGTTTAGGTACACGTTGAGTGGAGAATATCTCTCTTGTCTCGAATGCTCAAGGTTACAAAGGGGCACTGATGGCTATGTGAGTCTAATCGTCTAGTTTGCTCGGGTTACTAATGGATATCGGATGGGGTCTCCCTACCTCGCCTTATATGTTCTAGGATCCCATTCAGTTGAAATGCAAGTTTCCTGATAGGTTACAAAGAAATGTATCAAGTATGTCGATTATTTTAGGTACATCTTGATCCTCAGGTCCTATTCGGTTGGTAACTTACTGAAAGCATCTAGGCCCCTAGTTGGGTTTCGGTGATTAATGATAATACAAGATTACTATGACTAACGTGTGTTTTGTAGATGCAATTAAGTTAGGTCATGGTAATGGAGATCAATTGGGCAATCAAAGTTGTCATGCCCCTACGATGGAAATAGTTTTGGTTTTCAAAGGATGGACGACAAGGTTAAGGATAACTAGTTCTAAGTGTTAATTGGAGTTGGAGAGACACTTAGAGTAGTTTAGGACCTTGTTCTTCCTTTGGCCGTACTATTAAGGGGGGTATGAATGGGTAGCTTGACCTAGTTGAGTCTAGTGAGTTAGGTGTGGTGCACACTTGTTTAAAACTAGCTCTAGGTAGCTCCTATGAATGCCTAAGATCCTTTGGAGCAAACTTCATTCACAAATGATCGAGAGTTGGAAGTGAATGGAGGGTCAAATACTGACCGGACGCTGGCTCCGGTGCGACCGAACGCTGGCCGTAGGGTCCGGTCAGTTCATTTGACCAAGGAGAACAAGTCTGGTGTGACCGGACGCTAGAAGGTCAATGTGACCGGACCCTGAGGGCCAGCGTCCGGTCGACCCTAGTAAGGGTCCACACTTGAGAAAGTGTGACCGGACGCGTCCAGTCAATACTGACTGGACCCTGAGGGTTCAATGTCCGGTCGAGTCCAGTAAGGTTCCAGTAAGGGTTTTATGCGACCGGACGCGTCCGGTCAGTGCTGACCAGACCCTACCAGCGTCTGGTCAAC
This sequence comes from Miscanthus floridulus, assembly GCF_019320115.1. Lineage (NCBI taxonomy): Eukaryota > Viridiplantae > Streptophyta > Magnoliopsida > Poales > Poaceae > Miscanthus > Miscanthus floridulus. The sequence continues at coordinate 35,066,715 of NC_089591.1, forward strand.
TCATTACTACTGGTTCGCGGGTTGAACTGACCGGAGCGTCCGGTCAACACGATTGGAGCGTCCGGTCACCCCGCAGAAGCTCATAATGGTTTGTTTTTCAGGCTGCCTTATAAATAGAAGCTCCACTCATTTGTGGAGTTACTTTTGCTCATTTCAACAGCTAAGAAACACGTTTGTGAGTGCTAAGAAGAGCAGGGTCCTAGTGAGGTGTTTGTGATTTGAGAATCCAAGAGTGTAACCTCATTAGTGAATCAAGAGTAGACAAGTGTGCATCCATCTTCTCATTAGGCTTCGCGTGGTCAAGTGAGAGTTCATGCTTGTTACTCTTGGTGATCGCCATCACCTAGACGGCTTGGTGGTGATTGGGAGCTTGGTGTTCACCCGGCGGAGCTTGTGGGTGACCCAACTCAAGTTGTGAGCGGCTTTGGGTGATTCGCCAAGATGGAGTGTCGAAGAATCAACCCATAGAGAGCACTTGATCCTTGTGCGGATCAAGGGGGAGCTACACCCTTGCACGGGTGCTCCAACGAGGACTAGTGGGGAGTGGCGACTCTCCGATACCTCGGCAAAACATCGCCGCGTTCCTCTCTCCATTTACTTTGAGCATTTACTTTGAGCAATTCAATACTTGTCTTTACATTCATAGAATTGCCATGCTAGAGTAAGTTTGGAACATAGGTTGCAAGTCTTTTGTGCGTTAATTTGATAGAAACACTTTTCTAGGCACAAGGGGTTAATTGGGCTATCCATAGGATTTGATTATTGTAAGAAAATTTAGAATTAGCCCAATTCACCCCCCCTCTTGGGCATCTTGATCCTTTCAATTGGTATCAGAGCCTCGTGCTCACGTTTTTAAGCTTAACCGCTTAGAGTAAGATGTCTCACAGGGATGGACCTCCTCCAATCTTCGAGGGGGATGATTTTCCATATTGGAAAATTCACATGGAGGCGTACCTAGAAGCTCTAGACGTTGGAATTCTTAGAGCCGCCTCTCAAGGGTTCCCAACCCCTAAGAATGCCACACAACTTCAAGGTGATGAAGTGAACTATGAAAAGTGGAATGCAAAGGCTCGCAACACCATCTTTAGAGGCCTTTGCAAAGATGTGTTCAATCGTGTAAGGAACCACAAAGACGCCCATGCACTATGGTCGGATGTTTGTGCGCTCCATGAGGGAACCAAGAGTGAGCGTGAGGAACGCTATCATCTTGTAATTAAAAAGCTAAATTCTTTTGAGATAATTCCCAAAGAAAGTGCTAATGAAATATATTCTCGTTTAAATGTTCTTGTAGAGGAAGTCAATGGGCTTGGACTTACTCAAATGTCATCATCCGATGTTGTGAGAAAGATCTTAAGTGTCCTCCCCATTGATAAATATGGGCACATTATGACCGTGCTACATCAAGGTGATCTTTCCGCCACTACACCGACACAAATCTTGGGAAAGATCAATGCTCATGAGATGTACATGCACATCACGCCACAAGATGGCTCATCCTCTACAAAGAAGAAAGAGAAAGACTTAGCATTCAAAGCTAGCCAAGATAAGGGCAAGGCAAGACTTGAGTATGAGAGCTCAAGTGATGAAGATGATGAAGAAAGTCTTGCTCTCATGGTGAAGAAGACCGCCAAGATGCTAAAGAAGCTAAACAAGAGTGGCATCAAGTTTGACGGCAAGAAGAAGAAGTTCTTCACTAGCTCAAGAAGAAAGCCAATCTCCGAGATGGATTGCTACAATTGTGGCGAACTTGGCCATCTAGCTCATCAATGTACAAAGCCCAAGAAAGACAAGTTCAAAAACAAGGGCAAGAAAGATGATTCAAGCAATGAAGATGAAGATGAGAAGAAAAAGAATAAGCCATACAAGAAGAGAGATGGCAAAAAGAGAGACTTCTACAAGAAGAAGAAGAGTGGCAAGGCCTACATTGTCGGTGATTGGCTCATGGATATTGATTCATCAAGCGGATCATCCGATGATGATAGTGACAATGAGAAGGTGGCCGCCATTGCTATTGATCTTGCATCCTCACCACCACCATCACCATCATCCTCTACACACCTATGCCTTATGGCCAAGGGTGAATGCAAGGTAACTAAGAGTGATGATAGTAGTGATGATGAGCAAGCCAGTGATGATGATAGCGATATCGATGATGATTCACCTACATATGATGATCTTGTCAAAATACTAAGAAAATACACTAAGATCACTAGAAAGAGTAGAGCTACAAATGAAAAACTTGATGCTAAAAATGATTCACTCTTAGCTAAGTGTGATACATTAGAAAAGGCTAATGATGAGCTCAAAGAAACAAATGATTCTATATCATCCAAACTCAAGGAGCTCAAATTCTCCAAGAAAGAGCTTAAAGATAAATATGATAAACTTGAGTGGGTGCATAATGAACTCATCACTAGCCACAACAAGCTCAAAGATGAATACACTACTCTTAAGATTAATCATGATACTCTTGTTATTGCTCAAGAATTTTTACCAAATGAGCCACATGATGCTACTAACCATGTTGTCAAGATTGATATAGCTACTTCATGTGATGATTTAATTGATGAAAGCATTGAGCATGGATCTAGTAGCAAAGGCAAGCAAGTGGTTGAGTGCAATGACTATAATGAGTATGTCAAGCTCAAGAGTGATAATGAGAAGCTCATGAAAGATCTTGAAGAGATGAAAAGTCACAACACCATTGTGCTAGAAACTCTTGATCATGACAAAGAGTTGATCCTTGAGAATGAGAAGCTCAAAGAAGAAAACAAGAAACTCAAGGAAGAGAAGAACAATGATATTCTCAAGGAAGAGAACAAGAAGCTCAAGATGGAGAAAGAGCATCTCAAGGTGGGATTGAGCAAGTTTGCTAGAGGCAAGCATCTCCAAAGTGAGCTACTCATGAATACCGTCATGAAGATGGATAGAAGTGGCATTGGATATATGGCAAGTGTAGAGAAGATGAAGGCCCAAGCTCAACACCAACAATTAAAGCCAAAGCCAAAGCCAAAGAGATGCTTTGAGTGTGGATAAGAAGGCCATTTTGCTCATGAGAGTCAAACTCCACCACCACAACCCTTGCCCAAGCATGCTAGACCCTTTGCTTTCAATGCTCACTACATGCTTAGAAAAGATTCTAGTGGAAAGATGAAAGTCATGTTCTTAGGACCCCCCAACAAGAGTAGGCCTAAGAAGATTTGGGTGGCTAAGTCACTTGTTGAGAAGGTGAAGGGCCCTCAACAAGTTTGGATCCCTAAAGCTTGAATCTCTTGTGTGTAGGTGAACTACAAGACCGGTGGAAGTCATTGGGTTATTGATAGTGGTTGCACTCAACATATGACCGGTGATCCTCATATGTTCACCTCACTAGATGAAAAGGTAGATGGACAAGAGAAAATAACATTTGGAGATAATTCAAAGGGCAAGTTTAAAGGATTGGGCAAAGTGGCAATATCAAATGATCATTCCATCTCCAATGTGCTCTATGTTGCTTCATTGAGCTTCAACTTGCTATCCATTGGGCAATTGTGTGATCTTGGCTTTCAATGCTTGTTCACCGAGAAGGAGGTTGTTGTATCCAAGGTAGATGACAATCAAGTGATATTCAATGGATTTAGATACAACAACTTATATCTAGTTGACTTCACCTCTGAAGATGCAAACTTAAAGACTTGCCTATTCACCAAAACCACACTTGGGTGGCTATGGCATAGAAGACTTTCTCATGTTGGGATGAGCTCACTCAAGAAGCTTATGAAGAATGATTTGGTGAGAGGGTTGAAGGATGTGAAGTTTGAGAAGGACAAGCTTTGTAGTGCATGTCAAGCCAGCAAGCAAGTTGCAAACACTCATCCAACCAAAGCTTTCATGTCAACCACAAGAGTGCTAGAACTCCTACACATGGATTTATTTGGACCAACAACATACAAGAGTTTGGGAGGAAATCTCTATTGTCTTGTGATTGTGGATGACTATTCAAGGTATACATGGGTGTTCTTCCTTCATGACAAATCCAAAGTTGCATCTTATTTCAAGAAGTTTGCCAAGAGAGCTCAAAATGAATTTGAAGTGAAGCTCAAGAAGATAAGAAGTGACAATGGCAAAGAGTTTGACAACACAAACATAGAAGCTTATTGTGATGAAGTTGGAATTAAACATGAAGTCTCTGCAACCTATACTCCTCAACAAAATGGTGTAGTTGAGAGGAAGAACCGGACTTTGATCACTCTTGCAAGGACAATGCTAGATGAGTACAACACCCCCAAAGCTCTATGGGTGGAAGCAATCAACACCGCATGTTATGCATCCAACCGCCTATTTCTTCAAAAGTTCCTTGTCAAGACACCATATGAGTTGCTCAATGGGAAGAAGCCGGACGTCTCCTTCTTTAGGGTGTTTGGTTGCAAGTGCTACATCTACAAGAAGTGGCAACACCTAGGGAAGTTTCAAAGACATTGTGATATAGGTTTTCTTGTTGGTTACTCATTGAAGTCCAAAGCATATAGAGTATTTAATCATGCCACCGGCTTGGTTGAAGAAACATATGATGTGGAATTTGATAAATCTAATGGCTCCCAAGGAGCACATGGGAATCTTGATGATGTAGGTGATGAACCATTGAGGGAGGCTATGAAGAATATTCTGGTAGGAGACATCAAGCCAAAAGATGATTAAGATGATGTACAAGTCATTAACCAACCTTCTTCATCAAGTGTGCCACAAGATGGTGAAAAAGATGGGAGAGTAGAAAATGAAGATACTCATATCTCCCATGAGCAAATGGTGGTACAAGCACAAGATGTTGATGCTCCACAACCTCCTCCTCAAGTGGTCAATAGAAGAAATACACCTCTCCTACAAGATCATCCATAAGATCTCATCATAGGGAGTCCATCAAAGGGTGTAATGACTCGATCTCAAAAACTTACTTCATTTATTGCTCATCACTCTTTTGTCTCTTGCTATGAGCCTACCAAGGTAGAAGAAGCTCTTAAAGATCCGGATTGGATCAATGCCATGCATGAAGAGTTGAACAACTTCACTCGCAATGAAGTTTGGACTCTTGAAGAGTGACCAAAAGGTGCAAGAGTCATTGGAACAAAGTGGGTGTTCCGCAACAAGCAAGATGATCAAGGTGTTGTTGTGAGGAACAAGGCAAGACTAGTTGCAAAGGGGTTCTCTCAAGTTGAAGGCTTGGATTTTGGAGAGACCTTTGCACTGGTTGCAAGATTAGAAGCCATTCGTATCCTACTTGCATATGCATCACATCATGAAATGAAACTATATCAAATGGATGTGAAAAGTGCATTTTTAAATGGCTTTATTAATGAACTAGTCTATGTTGATCAACCTCCTGGGTTTGAAGACCCTAGATATTCTAATCATGTTTATAGGTTGTCCAAGGCACTATATGGGCTTAAGCAAGCCCCAAGAGCTTGGTATGAGCGCCTTCGGGACTTCCTTATTGAGAATGGCTTCATCATTGGGAAGGTCGACACTACACTATTCACCAAGAAGCTTGATGGGCATATCTTCATTTGTCAAGTATATGTTGATGATATCATCTTTGGATCATCAAATGAAGACTCATGCAAAGAATTTGGTGAATTGATGTCAAAGGAGTTTGAGATGTCCATGATTGGTGAGCTTACATTCTTTCTTGGTTTTCAAGTCAAGCAAATGAAAGAAGGCATCTTCATCTCTCAAGAGAAATACACTAAAGATCTTCTCAAGAGATTCAAGATGGATGAATGTAAGCCAATCAAGACACCAATGCCTACAAATGGACATCTCGACCTAGATGAGGGAGGTAACCCGGTTAATCAAACTCTCTACCGTTCTATGATTGGTAGCTTGTTATATTTAATCGCATCTAGGCCCGACATCATGTTTAGTGTGTGTATGTGTGCTAGATTTCAAGCTAGTCCTAAGGAAACACATTTAATTGCCGTAAAAAGAAGCCTTAGGTATCTTAAGCACACACCAAGCATTGGCCTTTGGTATCCCAAAGGAGCTTTATTTGAATTAATTGGCTATTCCGATTCGGATTACGCTGGATGCAAAGTTGATAGAAAGAGCACATCCGGAGGGTGCCATTTGCTTGGTAGATCACTTGTGTCTTGGTCCTCCAAGAAACAAAATAGTGTGGCTTTGTCCACCGCCGAAGCGGAATACATTGCCGTGGGTGCATGTTGTGCACAAATTTTATACATGAAACAAACTTTGCTAGACTATGGTGTAGTTCTAGAAAAGGTACCTCTTTTGTGCGACAATGAAAGTGCGGTAAAACTTGCAAATAATCCGGTTCAACACTCTCGCACCAAGCATATAGATATCCGCCATCACTTTTCTAAGAGATCATGTGGCCAAAAATGATATATCACTAGAAGGTGTAAGATCCGAAGATCAATTAGCGGATATCTTCACTAAACCGCTAGATGAGGCTACTTTTTGTAGATTGCAGAATGAGCTCAATGTACTAGATTTTAGTAACTTCACTAAAAATTGAGCTTGTGTTGTCCCTTGCATTCATTGTAATATACAACTTGCTTAATTTGTGGCAATGCATATAGGGCTTGTCTAACATGGTTAAGATAACCGCCGCAAAGCGTGTGAAGAAGCTTAACCTTGGATCAAACTTGACAAGCAACTAGATTTACTTACAAGTATTGCATATGCATGAATGTTGTTTTATCGTTTTGTTCCATTTGCCCTCTTGTTGCCTATTTTCTTAAAAAGAATTATAGCCTAAGGCAAAATATTTTGAAAAATATGAGGGTTTGAGAGAGGTCACTCGCATCAGTCCCAATTGGTGTTTATTTGGATCTTATTCAAGTTGGGACTTGATTGGGAACAGACAGTGCGAAGGAAGTTTGAAGATTTGCTAGAAAAAGTGCACTGGATGCTGCTGTCCAGTGTCCGGTCAGTTCACAGGAGGTGAACTGCTGCCGAAGGAGTGACCGGACGCTGCGTTTGTGCGTCCAGTCAGGAGGACCTTCAGCATCTGGTCGATCGAAGGAAGGAAAGGCAGTACTGACCGGACCCTACCTGCGTCCGGTCATGGACCTCCGGACGCATCCGGTCCCGATTCCAGAGGAATTGGACCTCTCTGGAATCGACCGAACGCTGGGTGGTAGTGTCCGGTCGCTACCACCGGAGCGTCTGGTCAGTGGATCTCGCACGGCTTCAGGACTCTTTTCTCCGTTTCCTTCTCTGTCGTGTTCGGGACCCTCATATAACCGCTGCCTTCGATTTGTTTCCCTGTGACCTAGCCCTAGCCCTTGCCGCCGCCAGGTCGCCGCTGCTGCTCACCCACGCCAACGCCGCCGTCCAGCATGCCGCGCCGCCACAGCCTAGCCCACAGCCGAGCTCCTTGCACCGGCCATGCACGCCACCGCGCCTCCCTTGCCCGCGCTCGCCCGGCCCTCTCGCCACTGCGCCGCCTAAGCCGAGCCCGCTGCCAAGCCTCACCACGCGCCTCTGGTCTACCTGCTGCTCAAGCAATTGGCCTAGCCCTGTCTTCATCTTGGTAAGACCACATCAATGCTCCAAATTTGATTTGCCTGTGAACCTAGATCAACTGCATTGTTCTAATTCCAAATCGCATTCAGGGTTTTCGTCCTAACCCTAGCTCGGTTCCGAGGATCCCCCGCGTGACATCTCATCTTTTCTCGGTTCGCTATTCATCAGGTAGAAAGCCATTCGATTCAAGTTCATATCTACATTGCTTTCTCTATTAGGGTTTTGCATCTATTAGACATATTGTATTTATTTGTATATCCATCTATTCTATCATACAGCGAGTCGGTGCCGTTGTGGTTCTTATGGTAGTTGGCAGTCAACTCGGAGCCAAGCTCGTGAGTAAGGATCAAGGCCAAGCCTCGAGAGTGTCAGTTTGTTTGTTGATCTTCATCAGCGGTAGTTCATCCTCTTGTCAGTTCAGATGGCTCGCACCAAGAACGTTGGTGGTGGCCCAGGTGATGATGATCGAAGGCCCTCGCCTCGTTAGCCTACAGGATCAAAGGGCAAGTCAACCAAGCAGGTGACATCCAAGAAGCAAAAGTACCCCAACGCAGAGATAGCGAGAGTAGCAGCTGTTGTAGAGGCCACAGAGCGTGCCGAGAGAGGTGGTGCCCACAGCGAAGTTGTCATTGCAGATCAGCCGGTTTCACTAGCAGTGAGAGCTGCGCTTGAGGAGGTTGAGCATCGTCACGGTAGTCCAGCTAGGACTGCCACGCTTGTAGGACGACGGGTTGCCATTAAGGAGGGTTAGTCAGTAGAGCAGGAGCCAGTTCAGCAGACTCAGGAGGACAAGCAGGCACAGCAGACCTAGGAGCCCAAAGGGACAGAGCCAGCACCCTAGCTTCACTGCTCTAGATGGACCCGTGTACTAGTCTTGCCGAGGCCGCCGACACAGCGGAGGGGATCATGTCCACCACCTAGACCACAGGGTCCACCTCTAGTGGTGCATCTTGATTTGAGGACCGCCATGGCCAGACAGGTTCAGCAGCTGCGATTTGTAGAGTTTGAGGTTTGGTTTCCTCTGAGGAGGGATGAGAGAGCAGCTGAGGGTTTCTACACGCCACTGTAGGAAGATTTCTACAATGCTTATCTCAACAGTGGGGCAGTGTTTAGATCTCAGAGAGTCTGTCGGATAGAGTCTATTGTGGCAGCAGCCGGAGAACACATTCGGCCTTACTTATCATATTTGCCAAGGTTGACAGATTTGATTGAACGGATAGGAATATATGTACCATCTTGGGTTCGTCAGTTTTATGCTTCACTCTTCATCGATCCACATCACAGATTTATTCACTTTGCTTTCAGAGGCAAAGACTATAGAGTGACGAGTGGCAAGGCCAGAGAGATACTGAGGCTATAGGATCAGCCTATCAAGATGCATGAGGTTTGTTATGGATAGCAGGAGCCTCCCAGGCGTCCTCATGGAGGGTTGGTGCCCCCTACAGATTTAGTGCGACATTGCTTCAAGGGGCCTTTTGGTGAGGGGTCGAGCAGGAACCCCAGTGACTTGACTCCTACAGCGAGAGTACTAGAGGCCATTATCAGGAGGACACTGCTTCCTAGGTTGGGATACAGGGAGGGCCTGACTCGCTTACAGCTCTGGCTTCTCAATGCCCTAATGCAGTAGACAGTATTTGATATCTGGGATCTCCTTCTTTCAGAGATGGAGGATATAATAGCTGAGGGATTCAAGGGTCGCAGGCAACTTCCCTATGCTCACTGGATCACGTTTCTCATCTGCAGAGTAGTGCTTGATAAGCCCCCAGGTATGATGGATGAGTATACAGGTGCCACCACAGAGTTCCCAACTTACAACCTATCACAGAGGATCAGACACGGCACTCCTCAGGCACCCAGATAGCCTAGCCGTCGTCCCGACGTGCCAGAGTCTGTAGCTTAGTAGGATGAGATTATTAGAGGGATTACAGCCACTGAGGAGGAGGAGCTAGAGGCACAGCAGGAGGTGAGCGAGTATAGTGACAGCTCTGACAATGACTACTAGCCTATTCCTCAGATGCCTCCACGCAGACACGATGCAGAGGCCGGTAGCTCTAGTTCTGCTCCACCTGCTCCGTAGACAGACCCCGCTCTCATTGCTATTCTTGAGCGGATGCAGCAGACATAGGATAGACAGGCACAGGAGACAGCTGCTACTTTTGCCCAGTTTCAGACTCGACAGGATGAGTTCTAGAGGCAGCAGTAGGCCATGTAGCAGCAGCAACAGATGCATCAATAGCAGATACTCTTGTAGCAGCAACTTATGGGTTTCATGCAGCATGTAGTGACAGCGCTTGGGGCCCCATAGCCATAGCCTTTGCCCCAGCTTGCTCAGCCGGCTACCACTTTGACGACTCCAATAGTACAGCCTAGTGGGCTCCAGAGTTAGGGACAGCCTCCAGCTCAGTTTGCTTCACCTCTTGTACAGGTGTCCCAGTGGTTAGCCTCACCCGTAGTAGCCTCGCAGTTCACTCCACTTCAGACGGGCTTCACACCAGAGCAGTCTTCCTCGCTATTCATGCCTAACACGTCAGTCTCTAGGAGTCTTGGAGCATCCTTCAGCGAGTTGACCGGCATGCCTACTCCACCTCATATGCATACTGTCGGTCCATCCATAGTAGCTCTAGTCGCAGTGACTACACAGAGGCTCCCCTCATCTGTCACCTCGTCAGATCCTACGACAGACATTCTAGCAGCTTCATAGGCAGCACCAGCCCTAGCTCAGACCCAGACCGCTTCAATGACACTTCCTACCATAGAGGGTCAGTCAGTTCAGAGCTTAGGGTCAGATGATGATGGTGCCCAGTTCTAGCTTGCCCCACGTTCTTCAGCGCCTGGCTCGTCCGCTGCAGCCCCGCCGACCGACCCCTAGGTTTTGGTGTTTGACGCCAAAGGGGGAGAGGGTTCGAGTATGTAGACTCAGGGGAGCGACATTTAGGGGGAGCTAGTTATCTAGTATTAGCTTATTATATACATTTGGAGTTTTATTTGTGTGATACACTATTACTTTTGCATTCGTGTGTTTACTTTCACGCATATTATTCTATCTATGTGATAGTGTTATCTATGTGATTGTGATATATGACATGTGTGCTTTCTACTTTGCATTATTTAAATGTCATATCACTTGTGTTATGCTCATTTGCCTTTGCTTCCGCGTTTATACTCCGATGCAAATGAGCTTTGTTAATCGTACTCATGTTTAATTCACATCCTTTGAGTACATTGTGTTGGCTTGGGTCATATAAGCTTGACTAACACTTTTGTTCTTATTGACAAAAGCTTATATGAACCAAGCCCGTCAAAAACCTCACTTTCACATACTCGAGGTGGTATTGTCATCAATCACCAAAAAGGGGGAGATTAAAAGCATCTAGCCCCCTAGTTGGGTTTCGGTGATTAATGATAATACAAGATTATTATGACTAATGTGTGTTTTGTAGATGCAATTAAGTTAGGTCATGGTAATGGAGATCAATCGGGCAATCAAAGTTGTCATGCCCCTACGATGGAAATCATTTTGGTTTTCAAAGGATGGATGACAAGGTTAAGGATGACTAGTTCTAAGTGTCAATTAGAGTTGGAGAGACACTTAGAGTAGTTTAGGACCTTGTTCTTCCTTTGGCCATACTATTAAGGGGGGTATGAACGGGTAGCTTGACCTAGTTGAGTCTAGTGAGTTAGGTGTGGTGCACACTTGTTTAAAACTAGCTCTAGGTAGCTCCTATGAATGCCTAAGATCCTTTGGATCAAACTTCATTCACAAATGATTGAGAGTTGGAAGTGAATGGAGGGTCAAATACTGACCGGACGCTGGCTCCGATGCGACCGAACGCTGGCCGCAGGGTCCGGTCAGTTCATTTGACCGAGGAGAACAAGTCTGGTGTGACCAGACGCTGGAAGGTCAATGTGACCGGACGCTGAGGGCTAGCGTCCGGTCGACTCTAGTAAGGGTCCAGACTTGAGAAAGTGTGACCGGATGCGTCCGGTCAATACTGACCGGACCCTGAGGGTTCAGTGTCTGGTCGAGTCTAGTAAGGTTCCAGTAAGGGTTTTATGCGACCGGACCCTACCAGCGTCTGGTTAACTCATTACTACTGGTTCACGGGTTGAACTGACCGGAGCGTCCGGTCAACATGATCGGAGCATCCGGTCACCCCACAGAAGCTCATAATGGTTCGTTTTTCAGGCTGCCTTATAAATAGAAGTTCCACCCGTTTGTGGAGTAACTTTTGCTCATTTCAACAGCTGAGAAACATGTTTGTGAGTGCCAAGAAGAGCAGGGTCCTAGTGAGGTGTTTATGATTTGAGAATCCAAGAGTGAAACCTCATTAGTGAATCAAGAGTAGACAAGTGTGCATCCATCTTCTCATTAGGCTTCGCGTGGTCAAGTGAGAGTTCGTGCTTATTAGTCGTGGTGATCACCATCACCTAGACGGCTTGGTGGTGATTAGGAGCTTGGTGTTCACCCGGCGGAGCTTGTGGGTGACCCAACTCAAGTTGTGAGCGGCTTTGGGTGATTCGCCATGATGGAGTGTCGAAGAATCAACCTGTAGAGAGCACTTGATCCTTGCGTGGATCAAGGGGGAGCTACACCCTTGTGCGGGTGCTCCAACAAGGACTAGTGGGGAGTGGCGACTCTCCGGTACCTCAGCAAAACATCGCCACGTTCCTCTCTCCATTTACTTTGAGCATTTACTTTAAGTATTTACTTTGAGCAATTCAATACTTGTCTTTACATTCATAGAATTGCCATGCTAGAGTAAGTTTGGAACATAGGTTGCAAGTCTTTTGTGCGTTAATTTGATAGAAACACTTTTCTAGGCACAAGGGGTTAATTGGGCTATCCATAGGATTTGATTATTGTAAGAAAATTTAGAATTAGCCCAATTCATCCCCCTCTTGGGCATCTTGATCCTTTCACTTACTTTCTAAGTTAGTGACGCACCCCATCTTGGTTGGGCCTTACATTCAGCTGCCTTGGCCCACCCCGTCTATAATGGGCTTTGATACAGGTGATGAGGTACTCTAGGCCCATATAACCAATAGTAGCCCCCAAGGACTTGCATGATGACATAGTTGATAGCTCTATCTATCGGTTTCTTCTGTGAAGGTGTAGTTTTTAGACTCTCGGGATACTACGTACCATTAGGTCCTGCTTAAAGATAAGGTTGAATAATTAGTCAGGGAAACCAATGCACCTCGCCTTCCCCACTCTGTCTATTACGCTTCTGACTCCTGGTAGCTATGGATTCGAGCCTGCATTCCAGCTACCCCATCCTCGAGTTTGGGCTATAAAGCTAGACATGGCCTTGACCCCTCTAAGTACACCACATCCTCTTCCACCTTGAGATTCCTAAGTATAGGGACCTCTGAAAGCCCTGGTTTATTTTTGGCTAATTGATGAAACCTATTGGACTAATCCTTTGACTAAATGTGAAGGTAAGCAAGGATGGTCCTAGCCAAGTGGTGGAGCTAGGAGGTGTTGATCATGATGATGGTGGTGACCAAAAGAGATGATCAAGCTCAAACTTGGAAAAGAAGAAAGAGAAAAACAAAATCCAAGAAGATCAAGGCAAATGTATCAAATAGGTTTTTGTTTTGGCACTCAAGACACCATAGAGGGTGTGAGTGTATTTAGGATAGATAGTGGTACTATTAAGAGGGGCAATCTTGACGCTAATATGGCTATCTAAGTACCGCTAGGTGATTTAACTCCATGCATTTGCATTAGGACCTACTGAGTGCTAACATCCCTTGGAAAACATGTTTGTGAAATGCTAACCCACGTGCACAAGTGATGGAACTTGGTTGAGTTAACACATTTGCATAAGGGATGAAGAAAAGGAGAACAGAAGTGGTCACTGTGAGTGATCAGATGCGGTTGCGGTAAGACCAGACACGTCCGGTGCTTGACTAAGGCTACGAGTAGAGGTGGTGCATCGATCAGATGCTGGCCTAGGGATGCGCCTAAAAGCTCTAGTTTGGTTTTGGTGAATTGATGAAACCCTAAGTGCTAACCTAGTTTATCAAGTGATCATGAGATAGGTAGCACATTCCATGTGGTGAAGCAAATGAAGATCATAACATGATGATGGTGATGCATGATGATGATCAAGTACTTGGACTTGAAAAGAAGAAAGAGAAAAACAAAAGGCTCAAGGCAAAGGTATAAATGATAGGAGCCATTTTGTTTTTGTGATCAAGACACTTAGTGAGTGTGATCACATTTAGGATCGATAGCTGTACTATTAAGAGGGGTGAAACTCGTATCGAAATGCGGTTATCAAAGTGCCACCAGATGCTCTAACTCATTGCATATGCATTTAGGATCTAGTGGAATGCTAACACCCTTGAAAATGTTTGTGAAAATATGCTAACACATGTGGACAAGGTGATACACTTGGTTTACTCAAAAAAAGGTGATACACTTGGTGGTTGGCACATTTGAGCAAGGGTGAAGAAGATAGAGGTGAAAAGGAGTTAGTCACACTGGTCACGCAGTGACCGGACGCTGGTCTTGGAAGGACCGGCGCGTCCGGTCAGTAGTAATAGCGAAGACACTGGCGTCGGTCTTCGACCGGATGCTAGGTCACAAACTGACCGGACGCTAGAATTCTGCATCCGGTCCTACTGACGTGGCAGCACATAGTGATCAAGGTGACTGACTAGACGCGTCCGGTCAAGAAAAGTCGTCTCTGGATGCTTACTAGAAACGACCAGATGCTGGGGCTCAGCGTTCGGTCACTTTGAGCTGCAGCGTCCGGTCATCATATGACCGTTGAGATCGGGCGCTCAATATTTGAAGAGAGGGGACATGTGGCACGCATCGCGTGATCGGACGCTGAAGTCCAGCGTCCGGTCAATACGATCGGAGCATCCGTTCACCCCATGTTGTGCCTAGTGAAGGGATACAACGGCTCTATTTCGTGGGGGCTTCTATTTAAGCTCCATGGCTGGTTCAATCTCTCTCTTTGGCCATTTGCATTGACATAGCAACCTTGTGATCTTAGCCAAAGCCCTCCCACTCATCTCCATCATTGGTTCATCATCTTTGTGAGATTGGGAGAGAATCCAAGTGCATTGCTTGAGTGTTTGCATCTAGAGGCACTTGGTGTTCATGTTTCGCTGCCGGATTTGCTTGTTACTCTTGGTGGTTGCCGCCACCTAGATAGCTTGGAGCAGCGAGGATCATCGAGCAGAGGTTGGTGATTGTATCCGGCTCTGACCGTGGTGATTGTGAGGGGTTCTTGACCTTTCCCCGGCGTAGAGCCAAAAGGTACTCTAGTAGATTGCTCGTGGCTTGTGTGATCCTTATCTTGTGTTGGTTGTGCGGCACCCTATTGAGGGTTTGGCGTGTGATGCCAATTAGCGCGTGAACCTCTAAGTGAGTGAATCGCCACAACGAGGACTAGCTTGCCGGCAAGCAAGTGAACCTCGGTAAAAAATCATTGTGTCATCATTTGATTCTGAGGTGATTGGTCTTCATTGGTATTCATTCTTGTAATTGATTGGCTCCTTCCTCAACACGGCCGTATAACTATCTTGATTACTTTCTTTATATTACCGCAAACTAGTTGCCAAGCTCTTTAGTGTAGCTAATTGTGAGAGCTTGTTAGTTTGGTTAGTGTGGCTCTTTAGTTAGCATTTGAGAGCATACTAACTTAGTGTAGTGAAATAGCTATTGTGTGGATAGAAACTATATAAACTAGAATTATGGTAGGTGGCTTGCATTTTTAGTAGGCTAGCGCAACACTTGCTTCGCCTCATAATTGTCTAACCGTTTTGCTAAGTGTTGTTGTAGAATTTTTTATTAGGCTATTCACCCCCCCTCTAGCCATTAGGACCTTTCAGCGCCCTGCCACTGTTCACTTTTAGGCATGCATAGGTGAAACGTCCTCGATTTCCACGAAGGGAAATCCACAGAAACGAAGTGTAAAATGACGAAACAATCCATCATTTTACCCAAATCTTAGTGATACAGCAAGTCATGCACGATTATCAGAGTACAATATAGAGTTTTACATGAATTATTCTCTTCGCCACGTAGGGCGGAACACACTCACACATAGCATCCTGAACAGCCTCAGATGAGGATAGCAGCGGAAAACGATCTCCTGGAACCAGCTCGAGCGCAGAACAGACCCTCTAGTCCTCCCAGTCATCGCCCTCGTAGTCGTACTCAGGCTCGGAACCTGTCAAAAATCTATCAGTACACTTGGTACTGGCCACGCATCGCCCACCCTATGCTTGCATTGCTTTGTGGAGAGTAGAATGCACTGGGGAGGTAGGAAGAGACCTATTTAGGCTGTGGGTTTCCTATGCAAGTAATTAAAGTTTTAATAATAGTATGTCCATCAGGTTTTCTCTTCTTATCCCATCTTATTCACACGTTCTCCCCACCCATCACACACACCTCATCTCATCTCACTCTCTAGGCAACGAGATCGACTCCCGCTCAGATCTCGCCTCAATGGCCCAAGCCGGAATCCAACACGTAACTCAGGGGAAAGGTAGAGAAGGACTCATCTCTCTAATCAAGTGAAGCGTAGGTCATGGGAATGTCCATATCCACGGACGCGGCTATATGTATAGATCGATCAACTCTGCAGAGCGGGTACACCTGGTAATCCACAAGATCTCCATCCTCGACGATCCGGCTTGTCTAGGCTGATTTCGACTACCTCCCAACCGGTACAGTACCACCCTACCACTCAGCCTTGGGCCACCCTAGAGTCCACCGAAACGCTAAGACTATGAGACATAGTACTGGGCCCCCAGGGTCACTACGCTGTCTTAGGAGGGTGTGGGTCCCCATGCCCATACCTCCCTACACTATCACCTTCCAACCTAGTAGTAGTGGTACCGCCCTAGTCAGTCGGGTAATCGTCCCCCACCCATCGGGAGCGAGTGGTGTGCATGAAGGTCCCATGGTTCTAGTTCTCAAGACATACCAGTCCTTAGGGGGACCGAACATGATATCTTCTCAAAAAAGGGGGTTCACCAACTCCCCATGCCACGACAGCACCTCACCAGGGATAACCAACACCCCGGTCCACCTCTCACATATACCCGCCACAGGTAAACTCACGCAAGGGATGCCCAGGTCACACCCCTTCGGCAAGACTTGCCCTAAAGACTCGTCGTAAGATCCTGTCCGATCGACTCAACCCTCACCACACACCCAAAACACACGCCAAGATTTCCCCATGTTCATTATCCAGTTTTACCAATTTTTACAGCACCTCGTGCTTCACGCACATACGTCTCTCCCTCACCAGCATCACATCACAGACATAATGCGAGTAAGAGTAAAGCAGTAAGTATGTAACAAGCGAGCAACTAGCCTATCAGCGGGTGTGCAGGAGTAAGGTTGCAACAAGGTATATGGCTCAAGTAAAACTACCATGCATTCCTAACATCATATTATTGTATAACAGATAAAGCGCTAGCAATTCTAGTATAGCATGCGTAATAGGATCTATGAGATTGGGTGGGGCGTGGCACCTGGCAGGTTATCTCCCAAGTCCTCGCTGTAGTCGGGGTCGTACTCCTCAGTCGGTAGGTCCTCTGGCTCTGTTAATCGTAACATATGGTCACGTGAGCGACTCTTATAAAAATGCACAAAGGATCAACAGAAATTCAAAAGATCCAAAGGTACTCAAGCACCAGCTTATGACGTAGGGTTCATTTTTTAGAAAAATTTAGACACTGGTTTGGTATTTTTCTGCGCTAAAATGAATTAGTTATGGATTTTCAAAGATTAAATGAATTTCTAAAAAAGAAAAAGAGTTGGAAAATCCAGGCAGTGACACGTGGCAGCACCTGATTGGCTAGGACAGAGCGAGTCACTGACAGGTGGGTCCATTGACTGGTCAGCGGTCAACGGTCAACTTTGACCGGGCCGAGGCCGAACTCTGGTGGGCTGGCTAGGGCTAGATACGGGCCGGGTTGGGCCGG
This sequence comes from Miscanthus floridulus, assembly GCF_019320115.1. Lineage (NCBI taxonomy): Eukaryota > Viridiplantae > Streptophyta > Magnoliopsida > Poales > Poaceae > Miscanthus > Miscanthus floridulus. The sequence goes on from NC_089591.1 coordinate 35,084,196, forward strand.
TCTGGGCCGGGCCGGCCTGGACATGTGGCAGCTTCACGTGATGCCCTGTTGCCCTGTGGATTTAAACAAAAGTGCTCTAGTCTTGTAGGCATGGCTCACGGTGAGCGTGAACCAGCGGTTCACGGGTGCACGTGGGGTCTACGGTGGACCGTGTTCACCTTCCCTTCCCTCCTCTTGGTCCATGGCGCACCTAGTGCACGAACTATGGTTCCGGCTCCTCCTTTTGCTTCACTGCGAGGTGGCATGCCCGTCGGCGGCGAGCGGCCGTTTCTGGCCACGGCTGCACCACGGTAGCGTTTCTTTGGGCTTGGCCAAAACTTCTCGGACCATTCTTGCCCAGCGATGTGATCGGCATGACTGGGTACGCCCTCGGCATAATGGTGCTCAGAAGCGTGGCTTTGCCGGCGAGGTGAACGCGAGCAGCTCCCTCCCGGGGCTCTCTCCCTCCACCTTGCTGCGCACAGCGCGTCCCTTGCCACGGCAAAACAGGTAAACCTTCTCTCCTCGCTTCTACTGGCTTGACGTGGCAAGAACGGGACCTCACCATAGTGAGCTCTAGCCATGGCGGGCATGCTCCGTGGCACGTCGCCCTTCAGCGTTCCTGGGCCCTCGGTGCGTGGTGCGGTCCGTGGTCGGGGCGACAGCTATGTGTGCGTGTGTGTAAGCAGGGTACAGGGGTCTAGGCCTTCTCTCGCTCGTTCCCAGTATGGTGACGGCGAGTGATGCCTGCGAACGCTACTGTGGAGAGCCGGGAGGGTGATGGGGCTCACCGTAGGTGGCGATGGCGAAAGGATGTCGATGCCGGGTGAGTCAAGGCAGTGTCGAGGCGTGGCCATGCAGTGCCAAGCAGCTGCTCCACTGTGGTTAGACAGTACGTTGTCCTCCGTTCTAGCGGCTCCTCTCCAGCGGCCTTCTCTTCTCTATCTTCCCCCTTTCTTCCCCCTTCCCTTTCCTCTCTTGGTCACGACAAAAAATGGTGTCCACCAGGGCAGCGGCGAGGCATTGGGAATCGGCTAGGGCACCTCGGGGTGTTCTCTTATAGGGGGGGTGATCATGGTGAGGTGAACGGCGGGAAGGGGGCCTAGGGCCATGTGGAGGTGATCGATGTGTTTAGGCTAGGGTTGCGGTCATGGCGCGGTCGTGGGTTACCTTGGCGCCTCTGTTTCGGCGCAACCACCCGCTCAGGCTTCGTACGATGGTGTCGGAGGTGGTTGCAAGAACGCGGGCCACAGTGCTGGCGTCATGGCCTGGATGGCTCCAGCTGGGGGCGATAGCAGTGCGGGTGGGCGAGGTGGCGTCGCATCCACGCGTTTGCTGCCACCCGACGCGAAGAGACGGCTGGCGATGGAGATTCCCTCTCCTCTGTCCTAACTCGGACGTGAAAAGGAGGAGAGGCGCGAGGAAGACGATGACAACGGGGTCCCAGCTGGCGGTGATCGAGAGAGAGGGGAGAGCAGCTCCTAGCTGGGCCGCTTGGCGTTGTCGGGCCGCGCCGGATCCGTGGCCCGTCACAGTGGGAATGAGGCTGCTGGATGGCTGGGCCGTTTGGGACGAGGGTTGGGCCGGCCTGCGGTTGCTGGTGCGTGGCCAGATGGGCTGGAGTCTGCGTGCGGCCTGTGAAGCCAGGCTGGCTTGTATTTCTAGGCCAAAAGGGTTTCTCTATTTTAGTCTAGTTGAATTAGCTCTTCTTTGTTATCTCTTCATTTTTTTCTAGCTACTCCATAGTTCCTACTTGCATACACATGTGTTGCCTACTCATGTATGCCCTAGTGGGGTCCTCTAGAGGTCATTTAAGGTTCCACCAAGGGTTGGCAGCATCACCCACACATTTATTTAGATATTTAAATAAAGGTTGTTGCTTTTATTAATCAATACCAAATAACATAAGAAGCAACTCATGCAAATTTAATTAATTACAAGGATATAAACATCTACAATAGGTGCTATTTATACAACCAGGGTAGTTTTCCTACAAGACAGTCACCAACCATTGGCTATTTCTAAAAAAATTGTAGTTGTGATTTTTATTCTTTTTGTTTTCAGGAAAATTCTGGGTTGTTACAATAGGCAGAGATGACTGGATGCTGAGGTCATGACCGAACGCAGGTGTTGGACACATCCCGTGTGGTTTTGATCACTCTCTGTCTGTAGAAATAATTCGTCGGACTCTATGGCGAGTCCGGTCACGAGGATCGAACACGTCCGGTCATCACGAAGCAGCTCTAGGAGCTCTCTGTGTTGTGACGGGATGCTGGACATGGTGAGTCTAGTCATTTGATCGGGGAGTCCGGTCAGTGGCTTGAGCGCACGCGAGAATAGAGCCATTGGCTACAATAGCTAGTTTTAAACGCTCAAGACACGTGGCGCATCCAGTCACTGGATGCGTCTGGTCATCCCAAGCAGCATGTCCAGTCATCACATGAAAGTTGGGTGTTGACGGTCACTAAATGCCTATTTTGACCATCAACATTGCACCAAAAATGGGTCTATACAACACCATAAGTAGTGATTTATGTTTATAATTCACCTATTTCCACTTGTACTTGGAGATCTTTGGTCATGCAGGAAAACTATACAAAATTGTCAAATATCGAGCACTAGAAGGCAAGTGGACATGGTAGGGAGGTCTAGGCCCACTTGGTGGGGCTGGCTGGCTCTAGTTGGCGCCGCCCGGTGCCCCTTGGCCCCTTGCCATGTTACTGATCCACCCCACATACAAGAAACATGCTCCCAAGCCTTCTCCACCATTCATTTCAAGTCGGTTCAAGATGAAGGGCTGAAAAGAGGCATCACATGGATTGCTAACTCACCATGCGAAATGTCGGTGCTCAAATGGATACGTCCATACCTACACTCTACTACACCCCATGGGGCTCCACACCAAAGGAGGAGGGCCCACTCCACAGTGCCCCACCGGCCGGCGCCGTACCTACGCCGCTCGGCTCCCCCCCAGTGGCTCCACCGCCTATCCTTTAGATACATGCAAGGAAACACACTTGGGAGTAATCCTATGCATCAGTTTAAGGTGGTTCAAAGTCAATTTGATCAAAGGGCAAGGAGAGGGTGTCACACGGATCACTGACGTGGCGATGGAGTAGCCCCTACTCCACCTTATGCTATAAATAGGACCCCTCCCTCACTTGTAACACACCCCTACACACCTACACTACATAGAGAGATGTAGCTCTCTCTCTCTACTCTCTCAAGATGTAGCTCTTCTAGTAGTAGCTAGTCTTGGTGGGAGCTCTGGAGCAGTCTTTAGGAGTCTAGTATCGCTTTGTCTCTCTTGTAAGTACTTTATTTATTTTAGTATGTTACTTTCTATGCAAGTACTATTTCTAGTCTTTTACTTTATGTATTAGTCTTGTTCTATAGTTACACTTTGGTTATGCTTATACTCCTATGATAAGTGGGGTTTCTATAGCATGTGTTGTTCGTCACTAGTTGATGCTCTAGTCTTAACGTGAGGATAGGGTAGTATCAAATAGTGTAAGTGTGGTGCTTATACTATCAGGTACCTTACAACGTGGCTAGGTCTTTGGATGGATTGGGGTAGTTGGCAGGTGGTGATAGCCCTGTCCATCCTATGTTTTCCCCCATGATAGATCTAGTTGTTAAATCATAGGGAAGATGTGCTTTGTGCCCATCAACCCTCTGGGTGAGTTTGGGGCGGGGTACGTCCGAAATGTTATTGCATCCTACCTTGCATTATCTTGGTTTATCTGTATAACCATAGTCACTAGCTAGAGTAGTGCTTGAATAGAAGTAACTTAGGATTCTTGTGTTCCCTTTATTATCGTCTTGCTACTTAGTTATGTGTCCAATTTACCTTTCCATGATTGGATCCTTGTGTCACCCCATTTGATTGTACATCACTTACCCCCACTTTAGTCTAGTCGGTATACTAGTTAGTAGATACGTGATGGTTAACTATCACCATCTTTAACCATTGCTTCCCTATGGTAAAATATAAATAACGATACTCTAGAATACTCCTGGGTAAAATGCTATAACAATATTCTATGCGCTTGTGGAATTATCTACTTGAGCATAAGAAATATTAACAAGCATTTCTGGCACCGTTGCTAGGGATACAAACCTGGTAGCGACGTTAAGAAGTGTCAACATTGGGGTGAGTTGGCCAACGGCTATTTAAGCATTGGGGGCTCTATAAATATAGGTTGGCCAGCTCTTGCTCATTCTCTTGTCTCTCTAACTCATTGATACACCTTGTGAGCATACTCCAACACCTCCCACTCATCTAGCTCTTGATTTGTTCATCCAAGATGAGATTGGGAGTGATCTTAGTGCATTTGCTTAGAGATTGAGCATCTAGTGGCACTAGTGATCGTGTGAGCTACGGTATTTTTTGTTACTCTTAGTGGTTGCCGCCACCTGGGTGGCTTGGAGCAGGTTGAGGAGGTTGGCACAAGTTGGTGATTGTTTGTGGCCATCTCCCAGTGGATTTGTGAGGGGTTCTTGGGCTTATTCTCTAGCGGAGCACCAAAAGCACCTCTAGTGGATTGCTCATGACATTGAGCGCCCTCATCTTGTGTAGGTTCTTGTGGTGCCCTAGTGAAGGGCTTGGCATGGTGCCAATTAGCTCGCGAACCACCAAGTGAATCGGCCATCACAACGAGGACGTACCTTGTCGGCAAGCAATAAGTGAACCTCAGGATAAATTGTGTGTCAATTGGCTCTTTGGTTTTCACTTGGTGATCATATTGTCTCTTGCCACATTTAGTATATCCTCTCTATCACTCTAGTATTTACTTTCATATACTTGTGTAGTGATAGTTGTGGTAGCTGGTGTAGCTCTCTCTTGTGTAGTATAGAATTAGTTTGCTAGCTAGTTCTAGGTAGAAGAATTAGTTGTTAGCTAGCTCACTAGCTTAGTGGAGTAGAGACTTAGCCTTTGTGTGCCTAGAGATTGTAATCAACTAGAATTGATTGGATAGGTGGCTTGCAACCCTTGTGTAGAGCTAGAGCAAAAAGCTTCGCTTAATTATTTACTAACACTTGCTCTAGTGATTTGTAGAAGTTTTTATTAGGCTATTCACACCCTTTAGCCATTTAGGACCTTTCAACCTCTCGAGTGTATATCATGGTGTCCTCTTCTCAACCTCACTGGCTCCTGCGACAACGCTGGGAGAAGGCTCTTCGCGTGAGCCTCGATTGACACCCAGATGTAGTGATAGCTACCCGATCGAGGTGCCTGAAGAATGGTTGTGAATTGGGGGGTTGACTACCAATGGGAGCCCTGGGATGTCAATGGAAATATTTCCATCGAAGAACCTATGGTTTTCCATTGTAGCCTCATCTTAAATGATGGATCCTCCCTTCCCTAGAGTAGAGCCGAAGGCGTGCGCAACCACCGTACCACATCTAGCAATAGGTCACAGTAGATGCCAGAAGAAGACTTGTGACGTGCCTTCGGCTTCTAGGTTTGCGATCCTTGTCTCGATAATATTGGGATGTTGTTTGTATATGCAAATTCTCCCCTAGTTTGTTTTTACAAGCGTTGTTTTCTTCACCTAGTGCTCCTGCCTTCGATACATGAAGTCTTCTCTCACTTAGGTTTAGCTTGTGCAACAAAGCTCAACTGTAGGAAGTAGTGTTTTCACGTACAGGGTTTACTTGTACTTGAAAGATCTTTGTTATTGTACATCTCGTTGTTCGCAAAAGTCTTCAGTTTCTTTTTACAAGGCGTTGTGTTCTTCACCTAGTGCTCCTGCCTTGTATACGCGAAGTCTTCTCTCAGTTAGGTTTAGCTTATGCAACAGCGCTCAACTGTAGGAAGTAGTGTTTTCGCGTACAGGGTTTACTTGTACTTGAAAGATCTGTGTTATTGTACATCTCGTTGTTCGCAAAAGTCTTTGTTATTGTACTACGGTTGTAACTTTGCCCTCGAGTAATGAATAAAGTTCTTTTTGAGCAGAATCTTTACTCTTACAACTTGCATGCTTCCCCAGAACCATTAGAATACTTTCTTCATGGAGTTTGGGTAACTCTTTGAGTAGCCCTTCGAGTAGTTCGAGCATTTCGAGTACCTCCTTGAGTAGGTACTAGCATTGTCCTAAAAAATAACAGTAACAAGGCTCAGCCATACGTAGAGTTTTACTTCGCTCGAACCAATATGCTTTAGGGTCTATTTGGACGTAGATATTGGGCTCAAGGAATTGAATTTGGGTTCAATGTCAAATCAACCACATATTGAAATGTTTTGCAATTTGAATTTTGTTGTTTGGATGGCAAGTGAATTCATAAATTAAATCGAAACCAAATTGGTTTCCAAACATTTTTTTTGTTTGTCCTCATCTCGCTACTACGTGGTGGTCCCAACAACACCGACGTATCCAAAGCATAGTGCAGAGGCGAGTGGGAGCTAGGCACGGGGAAGGGCGATTGTACCAGTGTATGCGCAATGGCGCTACAACTAGTGGTCATGACAAGGTCACTTGCTCAGCGTGTGGACGCCCAGGCCATCATCCCGCAACATAGCACATACCTCGTCGGAGCTGATTGGCCAGTTAGCGATAGTGTGAAGGGACAACTGCAATCGTTGTATCAACATTTGATGTCGTTGGAGCTGAGGAAGAAGAGGTTGCCTAAGGGCATCCCAGTGGTTCCCAAATAGCTAGTCCAGTAAGAGTTTTATTGGCTATTAAGGAGAGAGATCAAATAGCTAGCGACTCCCAAATAGGTAGTCTAGTACGATATTTCAGAAACACCTCTCTCACAGCTCACATAACTTTTCACTATAATGTTTATTTTTTATTATTTCTACGCCTCATCTAACTAGCTATTTACAAATTGTCATTGCGGACACCCTAAGTTGAGAAAGAAGTATATGGGAGGCCAGTGATAGACCTCTGATGCAATAACACCAACAGACAGAGGCAAGCAGAGGAGGGGGCTCTAGCCATCGGAGGGTTGGTCGGCAGGGAAGGGGTCGAGCTAGGTCTTAAGTGACTAGATTTAGTTATAGTTGTAGCCAAGTATCTTGGAAACATGCTTCAATTCTATCTCTCAATTCTAATATAAAGACATCTAAACAACAGGATTGAGAAAAATCAATTCTAATTTCAAATTCACGGTCTGAATATCTACATTCCAACAGGGTGTTAGAGATTGATCTTGGAGCACCCCAAATAATACCATAAATACCATAAAAACCCCCTACAAACCTAAGTGACGTACGTACGTTCATGTTTAGGCGAGGGGCCACCCAAGAAAAGGCCACTGGCGGTATTGCGGTAATGCTAATAATGTGACCGGCACTATCTTGTGTTTTCCATGAACGATCATATTGGCTGGCGTTGACTGGTGCACGTATGTTGACCAACGCATGTATATCTGCCCATTAGAGCCAGACAGCCACTAACTCACAGCCCATTGTGAGCTTATGACATCTGGTGGTAGCACATGCATATGCAATTATGCATGCATCTCCCCCCTGGTCGTGGCTGCCACGCAATACGCACCACGATAATAATAAGCTGATCGATGACGGCGTGGTTAGGATTGAGTGCCGCGGAAAGGAGCAACATCCTCAAATGGATTAGTTACGTGCGTTTTGATCGTGTGACCTGACATGCGTGATTGACTATGATCGTCTATGTACATTAGACTATCTCCGAGAGCTTACTATATGGGTACCTAAACCCAAAATATGTATTGAATGGTACTGTTTCGGCCTACAACAGAGTACCTATATGCAAGACGCATTTTGGGTTGTAGCAGACTCACAACCTAAATATGAGTATTCTCTCTCCTGAGGACTCATTTGCAAAAAAGGTTCTCTTTTGGATCCTATTATTGAAGAAGACAAAAAAAAATATGTATTGAACCCTTTTACTGTAGTGTAACCCAAACGTGAAATATGTCTTGTATCTGTTGGAAATATATGCCTAAAATACATTCCAGATTTTGTTTGGAGGAAAAACTCATAGATAAACAATGATGCAAGCATATAAAACAAGTAAATATGCAACATACTGACTAGAACAGGATTGCGCAAGAAAATTACTCAATGATCCCGCGCAGAACGTAGTCGAACGTGTTGAAGTAGATGTTGCAGATCACCAAGCGGTCGCGTGTAGACGCTGCCCAAAAACCTGATTGCCGCCCCGTGCAGAAGTCTCGTGGCAGTGGTTTCGGAGATCCCGCTCTCTTCAAGTCCGGTGCACGCCGAACTCAAAGGTCGACGAGGCGCAGCAGCGAGAAGCTCAGCACAGCTAGTGGGGAGGTGACCGTGTGAATGCGTACCCTTCAACCAGGACGTCTCCTGGTTTTATATGCCTTTATAGTGCATAAATTCCCATCATCAAGCAGTAAAAACTGTCCAATTGAATGACATAAAATGCTGCAATCAAATAGCAGAAACTGACACACCTTATTACTGTTTAAAACGGTATTTTTAATCACATTGAAGCGCCATTACACTCAGCACAAAAAATAGAAACTGCACAAATAATAGCCTGATGTACAGGTACGCGTCGATTTTTCACGTGAAAAATGCGCACAAGCTGCGCGTGCGTGTAGCAATAGTCTCATTCTCTCTCATTCGCACCTATTTTGCATAGAGAGGAGACTCTCATATTTAAGCAAGGCAACCTCTCCTTGGATTAGCAATATGGGACTATAGGTCGTGCATGCTTTAGAATTTTTCAGATTAGACAAAATATGGGCCTAAATCCAACAGTATCTTGGGTGATGTCGTTGGACATAGTCTTATGCTGATCGTGAGATGAGATGGCCAGCAGGCTTCGATCGACCTGAGAATCGAGTCCCAAGTTTTAGTTTTGAAAACTTGCCTAAAATCATTGAGTGAAAAAATATACTTCACCAACGGTTCTTTATTCTCATTTTCTAAAAACATACATGTGTCAGTTGTATATCCTCTGACCGGTTGGTTGGGATGTCCGCCTGGTACTCTCGCGGGCAGGGTTCGAGCCCCCACGGGTGCGCTCGTTCGCCTGCCCAGAGTTAAAAAAATCCCCTCACCTGTCTTGAGTTTCCCAAAGCACAGGCAACGGACCGGCCCACTCACAGGGTAACGGGCCCCTGTGTAAGGGCGGGACACGGTGTTCGGGGGTTTTCTCGGCCTGCGTGAGAAGGTCTTCTTCCTTAAGCACAAAGTTGCGGGGGCTGTCTGTCCACCGTAGGCCGAGTTTTTTTTTATATATCCCATCGATCATGGACGAAGGAACTCACTCTCGTGACTGGCCATCTTCGACACCATAGCTCACATCTAGAACCTTCAAAGTGGAACCTTCTTTGCCTGCTCTACCTTCCGCTATTCTCAGATATGAAAATAGCGGTCGGAGATCAAATTCTGATGAACCTCCTAGGCAGCGGCGGGCCATGGACGGCTATCCTAGCACCATAACTCACCCATAAAACCTTGCTCTATCTCTTAGTATTCTCAGATATAAAAATAATGACCAAGATCAAATTCTGATAAACATCCAGGCAGGCACGACTGCGACAGTCGGGGCAACGAAGAGCGTCAAGCAAAAAGATAGATGATTAGTCAGTTGCGTATCATTCTGTGTTGATGTCTCTGTTTTCCTAAGCGCGGATAGATTGAGACAGGATAAGATGCTAAGATAAGAATGTTAGACTTTTGTCGTAGAAAGCGATCTTCTATGACAGTTTTGGATTCATCATTAAGATTTTCGTCGTATAAGAGCATATTTCTACTAGTGAGAGTGGGTTTTCCCATCATACAAAAAACAAGATTGAGGGTGGATGTTGACGCCGATCCAGAGCACACACCAGCAAGGTCTAGAATGCCTAAGGTCGCAAACGACCTAACATACATAGCAAGCAACCCTAGAATCAGCAAAACCGATCTAGAGATCCATTAAGCCGATTTAGAGCCCATCCTTCGCCGCAAGAACTCTGGAACACCTCCCGGGAAGACCCATCAGGGAGATGCATGCCTAAAGTTGTTCTAGGATCGGCAAGACCATTTAGAACGATGCTGCATCTCGTGGAGAGATGCAACGAACAACAGGAGATTGGGAAAATAGGGTAAAAGGGGCAATAGATGTAAAAAAGATGATTGAGTACGTGTTGGATCCTTCAATCTGCCGTGATCCTCTGATATATATATATATATATATAGGGGTAATCTTATCCTAGTAGGAAACAAGTCTAAATCATAGTCTCAAGGTTCCTATGCCAAAACACGTCCAAAAACCAGTTTGAAAAAGTAATCGGTTGGAACTCAAACAGGGAAACCGGCTTGGCTGGGTCCCAAACCGGCCTGAGAAGCCAGCCACAACACAAGTCACAGGGAAACCGGCTTGGCTGGTTTGGGAATCGACTAGGCTGGCTCTGCAGACTAGGCACATGGAAAACCGGCTTGGCCAATTTGGGAACCGGCCAGGCTGGTTCTGCTCCTCTCTCTTTCTGCCCTTCTTGACTTCTGGACTCAATAATGATTCAATATATTTTTGTGATCGTTATTGCCAAGAATATTGCTACAAAGTCCTTTGGCCACTTTTGGTCATCAACATATGCCCCATGTTTTTAGGTGAGGTGTAGGTAGACTTTTGAAACATAAAAGCACTAAATAGCAACGATGCCCAACTCATCGGCTATACGTAAACAACGACGTGAGATATGATATTTTCTTTTGCTGTCTAAATTTTTAGTGGTAGCTTTATCTGTACCACAATATTTTTACTAGTTGCACGAAGGAAAATATTGTTCAAAAACTATCGCATGCTTTGTCAAAATTGTCATGAGAGTGATATCCATTTGTTAAAATTTAAAGTTACACCGAAGAATGAAACGCAAAAAAGTGCTATGGGGCCAATTTGCCAAAAATGCAATAGTACAAAAACCGAAAGTCAAAAACACTGCCGAAATATAATGTATTACTCTGACACTAAAGATCGAGTCAGGGCTCCTTTGGAACATAGGATAGGAAAAGTATAGGAACATAAAAAATGTAGGATTTGAGGTGGCATGTCCCTCTAATCCTATCGAAATTGAATCCACAAGAAACTATATAAGGTAGTGTTTGGTTGATGGGATGAGAGTGGGATGATCCCTCTTTTGTGTTGTTTGGTTGGGGGACGATCAAGAATGGGACCATCCCTCCCCCTGTGAATCGAGCGGACGGGGTTGCCATAGGTTGGACGGGCGCTGCCTGCGCGCGAAGAAGAAGAGAAGGCACGTGTAGGGGAGGAAGAAGAGGATGTGAACGTGAGGGGTTGCGGGTAGGCGGCCGCTGCTGGCGCTCCAGGTAGGCCGCGTGCACGAGCCGCGTGCGGGTGGGAGGCGACAACGCGTGGGGCCACGTGCGGTGGACCTGGGGACGAAGAGATAAGGAGAGAGGAAAGAAAAATAAAAAATAAAACACTGACAAATGAGTCCCACCTGTTAGTAGCTTATCCCACTTTTGATGTCTCTAGACCAAACAGAAAATGAGTTGGTTCCATCCCTTCTCAACCAAAAAGAAAATAGAGTCATCCCGTCCCATCAACTAGAGACAGGACCATGCCACTCCACCTTGCCTCCTAAACAAACGCTACCTAAGCTTTGATACCAGTCACGTGAAACACAGGACGTTGAGCATGTTGATGCGGCTATACACACGTCTTTACAAACCCCAACACAAAGATAAGACTGTGAGTTTATATATAGACATAATAAATGGTAAATAGGTTAAAGTCGGTCTACACGCATTCTCATACAATATTTATATAACCCTCTTCAGTTTATATGTCGTTATGATATTTCTAGATATAAAACTTTTATTGTATATCTAGACAATCATATATCTAGATGCATAATAAAGCTACGTACCTAGAAAAGCCAAAACGATGTATAATTAGGGACAAATGATAGTATTATTTTTTACCAGAGATAAATGGCCCCAAGCAGACAACAGCCTAGGCAGAGTTTAAGGGGTTGTTTGATAAGGCTCTAGATTCTATTAGAAATGTCCGGTTCGGAATTCTTTGAAGAAACGTTTCTCGCAAAGAGAAATCACTTGTTACTTTGTTAGAATCGTTTGGCTGAATTTACCAATTCAGAGGCTGCATGGTTGCTGGGCGTGTCCAGCCACCACGAGTGTGGCAGCGCCACAGTTATGTGGCGGACTAAATCGGCGCCGCAAGTGTGACGTGAATGCAGCGAAAGATCAACTAGCTTTTCCTGTGGCTGCCAAACGTTACTACTTAACCAAACAATGACTATTTTAACGTGACTGCTGAAGGTTTGCTATGGGGCCAACCAAACAGCCCCTCCGATTCCATCTGTTATCTAACCGTATGCGGGCCCAGATGTCAGCCATACCATCTTCTTCCTTGTGCACATTTACAGTTCATGCCGGGAGGATCGGAGCTCCCCCGCCTACCCATCCATGCCGCGAGGAGCTCCCTCGCCCGCACCGCCAGGGAGGAGCTCCTTGCCTGCCTATCCAGGCCGGGAGGAGCTCACTCGCACGTGCCGCTGGGTGGAGCTTGCCCTCCCACGTCGGGAGGAGTTCGGGGGATGCCACGCGAGGATGCTTGCCTGTGCCGGGAAGGAGGAGGAAGACGAAGCTGACAAAAAGGTGGAGCGAAACAGGCAAAACTAGGTAATCGTAGTTTCACGTTTTTACAAAGTG